>NC_037688.1:35254183-35337531 GCF_003255815.1 Theropithecus gelada
CAAAAAAAAAAAAAAAAAAAAAAAAAGAAAAGAGAGTTATCTAGATGGGCCAGAAGCATCCTCTTGGGGTGTGCTAACAGTGGTGAGGCTATGAGCATCATGGGCAATGGATCTGCCCAAGGAGAAGATGGCTGGGGAGTAAAGGTCACCCCATTGGAGCATATGGGAGTCAAGAGCACCCTTGCTTGAAGAGCCAGTTAGCTGCTGCCAGTGACAAGGAAACAACCCTCAAGGCAGACCCTCAAGGAATGGTAAGCACAGGGGCTCCTGCCATTCGAGGGCAACAACATCTGAGATCAGCAAAGGAAAGTTATTACTCTCTTGCTTAAAACCCTTCAATGGTTTCTCACTGCCATGGGAGGAAAACAAAACTCCTGTTCCATTGTAACAGGGCTACTCCTTTCTTGCCCTCCAGCATCAACTCCCCCTGAGCTCTAAGTCTCTGCTCTGCCACCAAACGCTGCAAACTCTAAGCTCTCAGCCATTGCAACATCACGCTCCCTTAGGTTCACTCTCTCCTCTGTGCGCAGTTCACTCCCATGAAGCTACACATTTCAGTTGCAGCATCATTTCTTCTCAGAAGCCTTTCGAGGGTATTCATAAGCATCCTCCCTATTGTGGCTGCAGCTCTCGAGGGTCCTACAGGTCTGGGAGTGAATGGCTTTCCACCATGAATGTTCCCTGAGTGCTTCAAGCCCTCTGTTAATTCCTTTAACCTCTATTTAGTACTGCCTCCTTTAAAGACTCTTCAAAATCTCAAGTTTTACTAGAATCTTGGCTATCTCTTTCCCAAATGAGGAAAAAAATGTCAGAGACCTCAAGTTTACATACCACGTTTGATTCTCTAATCATTCCGTGAAGTTTACAGCTGCCTCCTCGGCTACCACAGCATCAGCTTATAAATTGGGGGCAATCAGCATGTTTTAAGACAGCCTAGTGAGAGCTGCTGAGTGGCCAGTCCAAGACAGGCTCAGAAAAAAGGCCCAGGATGTTCCAGCACACAATTCTTCCCCAACTGTCTGCACATGTGCAGAGCTATCATCACACAATGGGAGGTTCCTTGTAGCTTTAAACAATTTAAGACAAGTATAAGCCCTGAGCTGAGGGAGATGCCGAAATGAGAACAAAGGGATGTAATCATCCCTCCTCAAGTGGCATCAAGGCCTCTGTGGTATCTCAGGGAATGTGAGTGCTTCCTACAGGGAATGCAGAGCTGATTGGGAAACTGGAAGAGCTGCCTCTGCTTGCCATGTAAATACACTAAGGTCTGCTCTTCCCAGGTGTTTTGGGATCCCAACATGACCAGCAGCTGCCTTGGGAAGTTTTCACCCTGGAAATTTATTTAAATTTATTTAAAGTATACTGCCCCTCCATGATCTTACCTATCGTTTTCTGAACCGTGGAAATGTATGCTTTTCAACACTACGATTCTGGTCTGGCTCCCCAGAAATGTGCTGCCAAACCTCAACCTGGCCAACATCGAAAGACCCAAAGGGGTTTCTGAAAGGTAGAGATGGAAGCTTCTAATCCTAGAGGCCACTAGTGATTTGGAAAGTTGACATCCAACTAGTATCTCAGATCAAACTCCCGGGCTCATGCATCCCCCCCCACAATGAGGTCTGGACTTGGCTCAAAGTGGGCCAAAGGGTCTCGTTTGCTTCGTATCTATGAACTTTAGTGGGAGTTTGTCATTACTGGCAGCTCACCATCCATCCTCCTTCCTTTTGGGCTAGATGGCTCTTGCACAGGGGCAGGCATTGTCTGATGACAAATCCTGATAACTCCAATCGCAGTTGGGCAGCTGAAGCCAAACAGGGAGAAAGCATGCTAACTTCAGCAAATTCAGCAGTCCCTCCCGGGATTTTGAATCTTTAGCAAATCACTGCAGGTCAGAAAAGAAATGGGTTAGAATTCATTATTTCAGGTATGATTGAGTGACTTGCTAAGTTGTTCTAAGAGCTGAAGTCTAGCTGCAAAATACCACAAGTCACAGGCATTAGTAATGACTTAAAACCATCAACATAAAAGTTGCAATTCCAAGAACCTACTAGGTGTGAGGCACAGTGTTGATACCCTCCCCCCAGACCCTCCGGAGTATCTTTGTGCTGCATGTGTACTGCCCTGGCTTCTGTGTGCTTTTACTTAAAACAGCCAGCAACAGGAGCTCTTACCAGATTCTCATCTCAGGCAAATGAAGCCGACTTTGCTCACAAGTCTGGGAAGCCACAAGTTCTTTGGAATGTATGTCCCTATGTCCCTCCCCTCCTCCTGGCTCTTAACAAATGACTGCAAGGTGCAGTAGGAAGAAATCCCCATCTCCCTTGCCCTAGATTCTAAGGTGTAGCTTTGCCCTCCTAAGTCTTCTGATGGGATTAGGTTGAAGATCCCCCTGGAGGACTTTGCCCAAACTCACTATCTCCTTTGGCATCTTCCCCCGTCCTGTCCTGCCTCCCTACTTCCTGCTCTTCCCTGGGAGTCTCTTCCTCTACCTGTATCCTCATTCCAGGGTCTGTTCCTGGGGTCATCTCAGTTTCATTAACTCCAATGTTTCATTCACTGCTACAGCAGCATTTTCAAATGTGAAAGCAAGAAAGGGTAGATGGGATGGTGTGTGTGTGTGTGTGTGCGTGTGTGTGTACGTATGCACCAATATCTACATTGAACATATATATAAGCATACACACACACACACACATATATATATGCCAATATCTAATCCTGTCACCCAGACAGGACAGGCTGGAGTACAGTGCTGTGACCATGGCTCACTGCAGCCTCAATCTCCTGGTCTCAAACAATCCCCCTACTTCAGCCTCCTGAGTAGCTGGAACTACCATGCCTGGCTAATTTGTTGTTGTTAAGACATGGGGTCTTACTTTGTTGCCCAGGCTGGTCTTAAACTCCTGGGCTCAAGCAGTCCTTCCATGATGGCCTCCCAAAGTGTTGAGATTACAGCCATCATGCCCAGCCAGGATAGCTAATTTTATGTGTCAGTTTGATTGGGCTAGGGGATGCCTACGTAGCTAGTAACACATTATTTGTGATGGTCTATGAGGGTGTTTCTAGAAAATTAACCTTTAAATCTGTAGACTGAATTAAAAAGAGCTGCTTTCACTTGGTGCAGTGGTTCAGGTCTGTAATCTCAGCTGCTGGAGAGGCTAAGGTGAGAGGATCACTTAAACCCAGGAGTTTCGGCAACATAGCAAGACACATCTCTAAAAAAAAAAATTTAAAAACTTAGCCAAATGTGGTGGTACATGCCTGTAGTTCCAGCTACTCAGAGGTTGAGGCAGGAGGATCACTTGAGCCCAGGAAATCAAGTCTGCAGTGAGCTATGATTGCACCGCTGCACTCCAGCTGAGTGACAGAGCAAGACCCTATCTGGGGGGGAAAAAAAAAAAAGAGCTGCCTTTACCAATGGAGGTGGCCAACATCCAATCCTTTAAGGGCCTGAATGGAACAAAAATGCAGAGGAAACGTGAATTTGCTCTCTGTGCTTGAGGTTGACAACCATGTTTTCCTGCCCTCAGATACTGGCACTCCTGGTTCTTGACCTTCAGACTTGAACTGGGACATATGCCATTAGCTCTTCTTGTTCTCAAGCCTTCTGAGCTTGGACTGGAACTACATCACCAGCTTTCTTTGGTCTCCAGCTTGTAGATGGCACATCCTGGGACTTTTCAGCCTCAAAATTGCATGAGCTTTCCCCTCATCATAGATCTCTTCCTATATAGCTAGAGATATCCTATTGGTTCTATTTCTTACAGAACCCTGACTAATGCAGTAGATATATTTGCATAAGAAACAATTCAAAGAATTACCATTGGAACATAAAGGCCCCAAACAGACTGTAAAGCATCTTAAACACATTCAAGATCCCACTCTTAGTGAGCTCACACTCCAATGGGAATGATTTCTAAATCAAATATGTGGTCTATTATATACCACGTATCTATTTACTACAGCATATATATATATATATATACACACACACACACACACGCACCCTTACATGTGTATGTGTGTATATATATACACACACACACATATACACACACATATGTATGTATCACACACATATATGAACACATAATATATAGACTAATAGATAAAATTAACAAGGAAAAATCAAATGCCTAAATGCTAAAGTTGCAGCCAATCTACTGCTGAAGCACCAGAGAGTTATCCAATGATTCCTCTCTCAAAGGAAAGTTTGCAGGAAAACAGGCTGGCCCCATTGGCATCATTCTTAAAGAGTCAAGGAATAGCTCAAAATATCAGTCTTCCTTCATAAGCATTCCTTAGGGATATGACGTCAAGGCAAATATCTAAAGGATTTTGTGGCTATTTCTTCTTTTGGACCACTTCTTGGGAACAATGTATTCCACAAGTTTCCTGCAGTGAGACATAGTGACCAGTTGAAAGACTGTAGGGGCAGATAACTACGGTTTTGTAATTTGCCTCTGCCATTGACTAGCTCTGTGCTATTAGAGTTCCAATATTAAAATGTCTATCCAACTTCCATTCTGTAACATGGGACAGTCATCATGCCCCTCACAGTTCCTAGTGAGGACCACACATGCAAAGTGCCTATTCAGTACCCGACACACAGTAGGCGTCAATGAAATTTATCTTCTCTCTGTTCTACATCCTACTGTCTTTTAAAGACACAGGCCCAGGATTTACAGTGACTGACAGAAAGAGGAGGCTGAGAAATGGTCTAATTCAAGAGACTGTTGAAACCAGATATTTGCTAAGCTCCTCGAAGGCAGAAGCTAAATCTTGTAAGTAAGTATTCAGTACAGTGCCAAGGGTGCTGGAATTGCCCAGTAAGTATTTAAATAATAATAGTTGCTTAAAAACTAGATTTTGGTCTCAGTTTCCTTGGAGAGGTTGCCACCTTGTGGACAGTGGTTAAAACAGCACACCTCTGACTCCCATGTTATTCCTAGAGTCTATTAAATGGCAATAATTTTATTTGCTACCATTTATAGTACTTGGCAGTCTGCACAAGTAATAATGTGTTTCCAAGAAGAACAAAGAGCAATTTAGAAGGAAACAATGCAACTTATTTGGTTACTAAAAACGTCAATCCTTTTCTTCTTTCTTCCTAAGAGAGTCTCACCCTGTTTCACAGGCTGGAGTGCAGTGGCGCCATCATAGCTCACTGTCACCTACTCAGGCAATCCTCCTGCCTAGGCCTCCCAAAGAGCTTGCATTACAGGCGTAACCCACCATGCCTGGCACTACTCAATGCATTTTCTTGGTCCTAATCCTTAGATTAGAGGCTTCATCTTGTCTATTTTTCTGGCCCTAAGAAATAAGAGTAAACATTAGCATTATTTAAAAGCACATTCACCATCTACAAGAATTTTACTCTAAGCTAAGCCAAGTAATAAGGCCATATTGAGTTGTTCTCAGTCCAGTAGTAGCTGACTTGGTCACTAGAAAACCCTATAAAAATGTCTAGTCTCTGCCACTCTGAAACAGCAAGCACCCTCCAAGCTTCTGAGACCTAAGACATAAAGTCACCTTTCAGCGAAACACACAGGCCACATACAACTGATTTTCCAAATGTTGGATATATCGACAAAACAGAGCAGAAAGGAAATTCTACACGGGGGCGGTGGGAGGGGGGAAACTCCTAGGACCGCATTCAATGATCGATGATAAAATGGAAAGAATACTGCTTTAAAGATCAGATGACTCGAGGTATGAATCTCAACTGTGTAATCTCGCACACATTTCCAGACTTTCTAAGGCTGAATTTCCCCACCTGTGAAATGGGTTGATAGAGTTTCCTGCATAGAACCACCACACAGCCACTTCTAGTCATGGTTCCCAGGTGTAACGCCCCCACCTGCCCATCATGAGGTAGAGAGTCTGAAGCAGTCCCAGCATGCGAGGAACCACCACTGTGCAACGTGCAAGAGCTTGGGCCTCTATGATTCACGTCATGGTGTCCTGTATTACTCAGCTCATCCTCCCATCTCACCAATCAGCTGTTTTCACAGTGAGTCCATGGAACTTAGGGGTCAAGGCAGTGCTTATTAATGAATGCCCACAATTTCCTGAACAGAGTTTTCAAGTAAAGCCAAAAATATAAGGAAAGCGCTACCCACTTCCATCAATTCATTTCTGCCCCTGCTTCCTGAAAGATCCCAATGAGTGATTGTGATCAGCTCCCCGAACCCTTTCAGCTAATTGGCCCAGGAAAAAAGAGGTTCTGGAATTCGTGTGACATGGGCCAGTCTTGGCTTTCGCCCTTACTAGCAGTTATTTCCTGCATTAAAAGGGGAAGCTGAAAGGATATTTATGTTGGTGGCAAAAGGCCTCACACTGGTGCTAGGTAAAAGTAAATTGGGGTGGAAGTGAGGATCATTAAGAGAGTACTGTAAGGGACCTGCACCCTCATCCCAGCGCAGAACACATGCCAAGATCACTTCACTTGCGGATCAGTCTAAGTGTCTTTGTTTCTAGAGATGGCAAAAGATTCTAGCTGACTCATTTCCCACCTACTGTGCTGTGCTGACTCATTTCCCACTTGGCATTAGTTTCTCAGGTGAGATCCTCTTGTTGACAGTTCATTGGATTTTTCTTGGCATTACCCTTGAAAAGAATTCTACACATTACTACTGAATAAGTGCCCAGGTTGGGGGTAGAAATCAAGCATGGCAATTTACTGGTGAGGAGAGATCAGAGGTGAAAATGCTCAATGCAGAGCAAAAAAACCTGGGGTGAGCCATAGAACAGGGAGCTATAGGCCTGTATTACCCTTGAACGAGGGACTTAATGAGTCTCAGTTTCTTAATCTATAGAACAGGCTTAATGTTCACACAGCAGAGCCCTGTGATGAAAAGTAAAATTATTCTCTTCCTTTGGAATTTTATAAGAATGCACATTGAAATCACCTGTGAAAAGTACTTTCCACATACTTAACACTTAGTGGGTACTCAGAAAATGGTATTTTATCTCTGTAATGATCCAGGGTGGCAAATATTGTTGAACCTGTTTTAGGAAGGCAGCCCAGTAAAACTTTTTAAAGATCACAAATCTAGTAAGGGTTTGGGTTTGATGGGGCATGAAATTCAGTTCTGGATCTAAAGCTTACAGCCTTTCCAATGAGGGCAGAGATCCTAAAGCTTCTGTGGGTATCAGAATCTCTTGTGAGGCGGCTTAAAAATGAACATTTCGGCCAGGAACAGTGGGGCTCATGCCTGTAATCCCTGCACTTTGGGAGGCTGAGGCTGGCAGATAGCTTCAGTCCAGGAGTTTAAGACCAACTTGAGGAACATGGTGAAACCTCATTTCTACAAAACACACAAAAAATTAGCCAGGCATAGCGGCATGTGCCTGTGGTTCCAGCTACTGGGGCTGGACTGCTTGAACCAGGAGGTTGAAGCTGCATCCAACCTGGATCTCTGAGTTTTAGGAATGGTGTCTTCCTCCCATGCAGGGAGATACCTCTAGAGGGGGCAGTGACCCTGGTTCTGCACAGCTGTCGTGTCTGAGTCCTGGTTACCTAATGTGGCAAGTGCCCTCAGGTGGCCCTGACACAAAGCACCTGTTGACCATGACAAACCTCAAGTCTGATAGTCTTGTTTCTCTGCCTTCTCCAGGCCTTGGGACCACAGTACAGCCTGTTCCCCTCCAGCACTTGGATACGAAGGGATGCACTTCCTTTGCAAAGGAGGAAAGAAATCACTTCCGGGAGCCACTCCCATCACCGGCTTATCTGCCTCCCACACCCTGCAAGGCGCTTCTTAGTCATTTGTTCAGTAGTAATACTGGGTGGAGGACAATTGTGCCCCCTTGGCCCGCCACCCCAGGGGATCAGGCAACATCTGCAGACGTTTTTGGCTATCATGAGTAGGAGGTGAGCACTACCGATGGTGATCTACAGATCACGGCGAAGAACACTGCTAAACATCCTACACTGCACTGGGCAATCCCTCCCCACTGCCCAACAAAGAATCATCCGATGTCAATTATCAACAGTGACCAAGGTTGAGAAACCCTGGATGAGAGGTTCATCCAACCTTTAGTTCTTCTCCTGCAATGTCTCCCAAAGTATTTCCTCAAGAGGCAAGATAAGGAAGCATTCAAATATTTGTAAAACAAGGCAGAGGAAAGGAAAATGGCTGGCGTTCATTGATCCTCTATACATAAGTTGTTGCATTTTACATATGCTATCTGGTTGCTTTTTTGATTTTGTTTTCATTTATATCAACCCTTATAAGATGGGGACTTTTATTACCTGCATACTACACAAGGGGAAACAGATACCCCTCTGGATAAAGCAACCTTTCAAAATCATGACCTGGGATTCAAACGCTGGGCTTCCTGCCCCTGAACCTGGTGCCCCTTTTCCGAATTCCATAAACCATCTTAGATCAGCCAGGGAGGAAACGGAGCAGTCAAGTCTGATAGTAGGAGGAGGCAGGGTCCTTCTGTGCTTCCCCTTTTAGTGTCTTGCCTGGGAAATGTAAATAATTTAGAGCACAGGGGCTGGAGGGATAATTACCCTGTCTGGTTTCAGAGGCCACCCAGATGGGTGTTAAGGACGAGCTGGAACTCACAACCCCCGCCCCACCACCCATGCCCTATGCTCACCCCACTCCCTCTAACCCACGTGCTTTCAGACTCCTGCAGTTCCAGGGCTTAGAGCCTCTTCTCATTCACAAGTCCTGCCCTTTCTCCAGGGAAAAGGCAAAGGTCAAGATATTTGGTAACCAAGTCCCTCAAGCAAAGAAACAGCATTACAGGCTGAGTAAAATGGTATGAAGACAACACTCAATCAGCATGTGTGTTTTTGATGCCTACTGTATACAAGTCTCTATGCCAAGAACAGTGAGGACTGGGAGGTTGAGACAGAATATTCATCCCCCTCCCATTCATCACAAAAAGCTTTACAGAGCATGTAGATTATGCTCATCCCAGTGCCAGGCTCTGATGCACCAGCAGAAATAAAACAGGATCCCTGACCTCAAAAGACCTGTGGTCTTATAAAAGTGCTAGTTAAGACACACACTGATAGCAGCATGGAGAATGCATAGTCAATGACCTGTATGTTTGATGGATGAATAAATGAATAAATGAAGTGGTATGAAACAAGGGATGAGTACCATTCCAAAAGTGCAGTTAAAGTGTTGGGGAAAGGTACAGAAATGAGTGAAATATGACTTGCAACCAGGAAAAATTTATGGGATAGATTGGCCGTTAGGCTTAACAAGATTTACATATGGGCGTGAGAAGAGCTACATCCCGGAAGAGGAAAATTAGTCAAAATTTTGGGGGGTAAACGCTTTTTCAGACTGGAGGGAGAAACTTTTCTAGAGGCCAGAGCTGTCTGGAAAGACAGAAATGGGACACAGCCAGGATTGTCCAGGTACTCAACACAGAGGAGATTGTATCTGGAAGCCTTCTTGTATTATCTCACTAAGACTCATGAGAACTAGCGGGTAGGTGCTTTTATGAAACCCATTTAACAGATGAAGAAGCTGAAACTACCCACCTACAATTCCAAAAGGTAAGTAGTAGAGCCCAGGTAGGATCCCAGGGGGCTTTGATTCAGTTTTGGGGGCAGGAGTCTGCACACTATGGCACGTGGGTCAAATCTGACGTATCACCTCTTTATGTAAATACAGTTTTATTGGAGCACATACATACCCATTCATTTGCACATTATCTATTGCTCCTTCCATGCTACAACAGCGGAGTTGAGTAGTTACAACAGAGACCACAAGGTTTGCAAAACCTGAAGTATTTACAATCTGGCCCTTTACAGAGAAAGTCTGCAGACTGCTACCCTAGAGCTCACTTTCTTGGCTTGCGTGGCCCAGCGAGCTTTGGGCTGGCAGCACCAGATGGAGCCGTCAACCTAGCAGACATTCCCTGCCCTTGGACACTGCCAGCCCTTCCTTCTTTGATGGGGCAGAGCCGGTGGGGAGGCAGAACTCAAGGGTCTTCCCAGGACGTATTAAGCCCTGTAAGAAAGCACATCCCTTGAGAACTTGAATTCCTGTGGCATCTCTTCTATTTATATTAAAAACACCACAAGAACTCATTTTTCATGCTGTTTCAGCTGAAAACAGCCATGGCAGGACCACAATCTGGAGATCAAGACAGAGTGGGGAGAGCATGTTTGTGGAGTCAGGGCTTAGCCTGCCATGCCCCAGGTTGCCTGTCCCAGGTGCACTGGGCCCAGGCCAGGTTTCTTTCTGGGATAGTGGGCTTGAGGAAGAGGGTAAGTTGAGAGGGGAAGAGGTACCTCTCGCTAGAAACCTTGCCTCCTCTCATCTAGAAAAGCATGAAAACACAAGCTGGCGTTCATACGTCCACCTTGTTTGACAACCTAACACAGGTCATTAATTGAAATAAAATGAAACCAAATAGAACCCAGATGTTTGCATATATTCACTTGCATACAATTCATAGGCAAATGAAAATGTGCAAAGATATTCACAGTAGTTACTTGAAGGGTATGGGGCTACCTTGTTGTCTCTACCTCAACTCTTAGTTTCGTTTTGTTTCATGGCCCTTAAGCAAAGAAAAGGAGGAAAAAAATAAAGCATAAATGTACACCTTAGAACTATTTTGTGCTTCACCACCATAAGAATGTCAACTCCACAACTCCACAACCACAACTCCACAACCATCTCTGTCTGCTGTTCATGGTTATATCCCTGATGCCCAGAAAACATCCTGGAACACAGTAAGTATTCAATGAATCATTGTTTATTTAATAAACACTTATTTTTATATACGCCAGGTGATTCGCAAGCAACATACATTCCTGTTACAGTAAACACATTATTTAAAAGTATGTATCAATCAAGTCAGAAAACAAATGTGTTAGCTAATAAACATTCATTGATTACCTACTATGTGTTCACATTACTGTCTTTCTTTGTCTCCAGGAGACCTTGTGCAGTACAATATTCAAACGAAATATTCAATTAATGCCTCACAAACATTCCTGACCACACAAACTGTACAAACGCTACCACAATTACCACCTACTTTAAGGATGATATATAAAAACAACAGAATAACTACTCATCTTTAAGAAATCAATTATTCTAATGAGCCTATCATACAATCCCTGAGAGTCTGGAGTGTATTTCCTGGGGAGATAATAAAACTGAATTGCAACCATGGTGCAGAGGAGAACCCAAAGTTGTTTTGGATAAGTTGTCATGGGCCATTATGATGCTGGCAACTTCTGTGAATAAACAAGTCAGCATTCGTGAAAGTTTCCAACACAATGCCTGGCACCCAATGTGCCCCATTTTGCTAACCTCCACTGAGCCCCAAGCTCTGAAGATCAAAGTCAAAGCACCAAATGAACTTGAGAGAGTTGGAAAGGTAACTACAAAGCGTCTAGAAAGTTACATAAGTTAATATGGGCTTTGTCCTAAGCATATGATGCTGAGGCAGACTTTTAACTCATTTTTGTTTTCCTGTTTACAAACTTGTCAATGAAACCTTGATTTGAAAAGACTGCTCCTTAATGTCAAGTAGGAAAAGACACCAGAGAATAGCCAAGATTGCAAAATAATGGCTGGCCTGGCTGCATCACACAAGACGGCTCTCTGGTGGCCGGGCACGGTAGCTCACACCTGTAATCCCAGCATTTTGGGAGGCTGAGGCAGGTGGATCACCTGAGGTCAGGAGTTCAAGACCAGCCTGGCCAATATGGCAAAACCCTGTCTTTACTAAAAGTACAAAAATTAGCCAGGTGTGGTGGCGGACGCCTGTAATCCCAGCTACTCACGAGGCTGAGGCAGGAGAATTGCTTGAACCCAGGAGGTGGAGGTTGCGGTGAGCTGAGATTGCGCCACTACACGCCAGCCTGGGTGAAAAGAGAGAGACTCCGTCTCAAAAAAAAAAAAAAAACTGGCTCTCTGGTAAAACCAGACCGGAGCTTGGGTGTGATAATAAACCCCACAACACTGAGTGTTAACCTGCTCCCTGTGACGCGTCATTGTCAAAGATGCTCATGACTGCTACATGGTTATCCACCTCACATCTGCCAGCTGGGAAGCTGTGCGAACAGCGTGTAGGGGGAAGTGAAGGGCAGCTGGGAAAATGAAAAACACCTTCAGAAAGTGAAATAAACTTTCTTAAGAAGATACCACCCTCCGCTAGCCATATACCAAACCGTAAAAAGAAAGAAAAATATTAGGCCTACACCACATGGAGCAACAAGACAATCCTTTTATCTCAGGGAGGGAAAAAAAGCCACCCCAAAATAGCAGCCAGATGTCCCCAGTGCCTCTCTCTTTAAGAAAGAGTACCAAACGACGGACAATCAGACATTATCTATTCATTCTGCAAATAAATATTAACGACCTGTTCTATGGCAGGCCTAGGTGCTGGGGAAAAAAAAGACCAAAGAGTCTTTACCCTTAACAAGAAGTACGATTAGCTCCTTAAAAACAGCTCAAATTCACTAATGGCCTCCTATGAGCAAAGCTCATAGTGCTTTACAGATGTTATCGTCTACTCAATATATGTCTGTTAAGCCCCAAGCATGCACACGGCAGTGCTGTACGCACTAGGGTTACAAAAAACAGACAAAAGTTCGTTTGTTATGCATCTCATTTTAAGCTCAATTTACCACCATGTAGCAGATATCATTATTCCCATTTTAGAGAGAAGAAAAGTGTGGTTAGCTCACACTAGTAAAGGCCAGAGCCAGGACTTCGGCCCAGCCCACCTTTAGGTCCTTGACCTTTCCCTGATCCAAGGGTCAGCAGCAAACACAAATGTCTGCAAGGGCTAGGATGGCAAAATTTACAATGGGCCAGGTTTATCCCATCATAGCCACTTATGTTTTGCTTCGTTTTGTTTTCTTATTAAACACACTGAATATTAACTCATAATTCTATTTTCCACTTCAGCCCCCAAACAATAATAATGCTTCCTCTCATTTTTCTTGAAAACCAGCCCTTTCTTGCTAACTTTTTGTTTCCTGAGACAGAGCCATAGGTAACAGTAAATACATTACTTTCTTTTATATATATATATACATTATTTTTTCGGATATAGGTCTCACTCTGTCACCCAAGCTGGAGTGCAGTGGTGTGATTTTGACTCACTGCAACCTCCATCTCCTGGGTTCAAGTGATTCTTCTGCCTCAGCCTCCTGAGTAGCTGGGATTATAGGCATGCACCTCCACACCTGGCTAGTTTTTATTTTTAGTAGAGATGGGGTTTCACCATGTTGGCCAGGCTGGTCTCGAACTCCTGGCCTCAAGTGACCTGCCTGTCTCAGTCTCCCAAAGTGCTGGGACTACAGGTGTGAGCCACCATGCCCAGCCTTCACTTTCTTATTAACACCGTTGTAAGAAATAATTAGAATGAGAATGGTGATAAATGGGAAACTGACTCTCATCCACCCCAAACGTTGAGGAGGCAATGGCAGTTGCTTCTGGGCCTCAGCTGACCGTCACCATGCAAAAAGTAGGCCAAGTGTTGCCTCTGATTTTTCAAGTGAAGCCAGAAATTTAGAATGTTATGTCAGATCTCCCAGTACTTAGATAGTGACAATCAATTAAAACTTTTGAAAAACCAATGTGTATGCCAGTATTTTACTGGCTCAACAATATGTATTTTGGTGTTAAATCTGGCATTGGTCTCCAATTAATAAGCTCTGCATTATTCCTAGTATTCTTTTTAGCAAATATCATGCATGTTGCACAATACTTTTATTTATTTAGAATACCTATTGATGATCTTTCTGTATTTATAGATACATCATGACACCAATTACATAGAGAAGAAAAATGTGTTTATATCAAAGTGCACTATATTCCAAGTACCAAATATAAGATGATGGCAGTAACTGAAGTGAAAATTGAAAGAAGGGAGAGGTTGCCTCGTTCCTAAATAGCTGTCAAGGAGGAGAGGAGACTCTGCCTTGGTTTATGGATGGGTCCAATTTGGACATACAGAAAAGCATCAGAGAAATAGGTCAAGAAGAGATGAAGCATGAGAAAAACCTTAGAGATGAATGTGAGGATGTTTAGTTGCTCATTAATGTTTGAGGAGTAGCAAATACAAGAATATTGGAAGATCACTTGAGCCCAGGAGTTTGAGACCAGCTGGAACAATGTAGCAAGACCTCATTTCTACAAAAGATCGTTTTTAAATTACCTGAGTATGATGGCATGCACCTGTAGTCCCAGTTACTCAGGATGATTGCTTGAGCCCAGGAGTTGGAGGCTGCAGTGGGCTATCATTGCACTCTTGCACAATAGCCTGGGCAACAAAGCAAGACTCCATCTGTTTAAAAACAAAAAACAACAACAAACAAACCTGAAAAAAATAATGCTGATAGAGTAAAAAACATGACAAGGAAGTTGTAGAAGGTGAGGACAGAAGGTTATGCTGTGGAAAATAATAGTGTATAAAATGGGGAAGGTATCTGGTCTACTTCATGACATCAGGTTAGAGTTCAGACTCAACTCTTGAGGGAGGAGTTGTGCTATACATCTTTTGACATCTCCTGCATCTAACACAGTGCTTAACATGTAGAAAGCTTCCAATAAAAAATGAAAGATGGAATGAGGTCACATACACAAAGGCACTTTGACCAACACAAAGTATGCACGACATCATGTGATTATTAATATTGATGAGGAGAGAGTTTTCAAAGGAAATTTCCATAGGACTCCTGAGAGACGAATAATAAATTGAGGGTCTCTGGCAATTGTTAACACTGTTGTCAAAGTTCAACAGGCATTTCCTTCTGAAAAACAATGAAGGGAAACCCATTCTACTGGTTCCTGCTACAACTAGGGATATTATGCCAAAACAGCAAGAGGAATGGAGGTTACTACATGTCCCTTTTCGAATTTCAGAATTGAGACACATTCTACCCTTCCCTCAAGTCTCCCCTAATTTAAAAAATAGCAACAGCCTTTAATATAAGCAAGCAGGAAGTTTTACATTCACCAAATGCTACAGTTCACCTTCCATTGCATGACGGCTAAAGCTTTGGAATCACACAGACCAGGGTTCAAGTCCCAGCTCAGCCATTTATTAGCTCTGCCACTTTAGACAAGTTACTGAGCTTCTTTGAGCCTTTGTAAGAAGATGAGGCAGTAAAAGCAGCACCTATCTCATACAACGTATGAGGATGATGGAAGTGATGGATAGGAAACCTAATCACCCCCATGTAAATACCAGCTCCGAGACAAAATGATCTCATTTCAAGGAGACATCAAAAGCCAAGGAGCCGATTTCTGTTTAGTTGAAAGTCCCACAAAGACTTCATCCAGGTTGTAAATTGGTACTTGATATTAATCTATTTTTTGACTCCTCCTAAGTGCAGTGTTGCCTTCACACGTAGGTGTGTCTCTCAGCGGGGTAATCCATATCCACAGATTGCCCACAGCTGTCCCAACCACATGAAAGACCCAGACGCTCCCCAGTGACCCACTGGCACAAGGTAGCCATTCATCAAATGCTAGAAGCTCAGCACCAGACACAAGGAAAGGTTAGCGCTCGGTTTTTATTGCATTGGTATTAGCTTTCCCTGTCTGCAGCCATTTGATTGGTACAAAGCTTTACACTGTTTACAAATGTTTGAGAGTCCTGGCCTTTTCTTCTTATTGACTTTTACATACTCACATCATTAATCTTTAATTTTCATTGGAAACTTCATCCAGCAATCAAAATGAAATGCTGCCTTCTGCCATGTGCCTCAAAAGTTCTGATGAATTGCACACCACTAAAGAGTCTAGGTAGAGTACAGTGTGTTGGGAGGAGAATTGCCATTATTCATTCTACGCAAAAGTTGAAACTGTTATTTTTGTGACATCGCATATGCACTCACTACCAGCCATGTATTTTCTAGCATACAGCGAGCATTTCATAAAGAGCAGTGGTTATTTATTGGCTACGGTTATTTCCATAACTGATGTCCTTGAGAAAAACAATTGATAGATAGATAGATAGATAGGTAGATAGATAGATAGATAGATAGATAGATAGATAGATAGATATTTTATATATATATATATAAAAGATAGGAAGTAACTTCTGAAGTAAATAACATTCTTTGTCAACAACTGTTACAGAAATAGCAGAGCAATGAAAGTAGTAGCAGTGTCACTATATAATTGAAGCTTGAGAGTGCTGAACAAGGGTGTAATGCAATTTGCCATTTTGCTTACTGGTGTGACATATAAATGGGGAAGACAAAGTGGCATACTTTTGAGAAAAAGGAATTGTTTTCAGATTTCTTTCAAATAATTTCCAAGATCAGCATTGTCAAATGCAACAATCTGTGATGGAAAAGTTGCATAACAACAAAAAGCTGGCATGCATCTATGTCATTAAAAACTCAATATGATTTAACAAATTTTAGCTAAGATTTAATAATACCGTGTTATATGATGTGGATATGCCAGACATTACTTAGTCACTCCCCTACTTTTTCTTATTATGGTTTTCATTTTTTCTATTGTAAATGTTTTAATAATGTCAATCAAAGAGTACTTTTGAGATCCAATGATATATACTGAAACTTTGAGAAGCTAGTTATGCTATTAGGAATCCCAATCTCTTAGAGTTTTGCTTATTTAAGACTAATCTGAAAGAAAGGGTCAATCAACATCATATTAATCCATTAATGGATATAATTATATGAATGCAACTGAGATAGAATTATTCAATACACAAAACCTGTGCTGTTAAGAAACAGATAAAAAGGAAGCCTATAAGGATTTTACCCCAAGTTGCAATAGCTTGACTTCCTTGCTATCAGATTTTTGGATTGGTTTATAAAACTTTATGTTCAATACTTCCTGTTTAACTCATGAAGCATATTGTGGCCAATATGGGTGAAACCACACAGAAAGAAAAGCAAACAAGTATACTTAGTATAATTCATGGTAATTGCTCTTATGAAAGAGATTATGAATCATTTTATCTCTACAAATTTGATGCATTTCCAAGCATTCTGGTGTGGTACAAGAATATTAAAGACTCAATTCCTCAATTCCCAAGCATTTTCTATTTCCCAAGCATTCTGACATGGTATAAGAATATTAAAGACTCAATTCCTGATTTTGACAAAGTTACAGTGTAGCTGGGAGGTAAGACATGCACAAAGACACTAAACATAAGTTTACATAAGTTGTCGCAAAGCAAATGCTTTAAAAGAAAAGGTAAAATCTCCATGACTGGGATGTCAAGATAATGCTGTAAGGGAGTGGATGGAAATTTGTCTTTGAGGAATGGGGTAAGCCTCACAAAATCGTTAAGAAGAATGGAAAATAGGCCGGGCGCGGTGGCTCAAGCCTGTAATCCCAGCACTTTGGGAGGCCGAGGCGGGTGGATCACGAGGTCAGGAGATCGAGACTATCCTGGCTAACACGGTGAAACCCCGTCTGTACTAAAAATACAAAAAACTAGCAGGGCGTGGTGGCGGGCACCTGTAGTCCCAGCTACTTGGGAGGCTGAGGCGGGAGAATGGCGTGAACCCGGGAGGCGGAGCTTGCAGTGAGCCGAGATCACACCACTGCACTCCAGCCTGGGAGACACAGCGAGACTCCGTCTCAAAAAAAAAAAAAAAAAAAAAAAAAAAGAAGAATGGAAAATAAAGACTCCTGGTGTGTCTGCAAAATAATTAGAGGATTAATCTGTATAGAGGAGACACATTTATTGGAGGCAGGTGAGATAAGGTAAAAGAAGGCAAAGACACTGGCTGCAGTCTGAATCTTCAGGGCTTTATTCTATACCCAACAGAGATGTTATTTAACAATATAATGACTTACAAAGATTCTTGCTTTCAGATATTGGTCTAAGCATGATATGATCAGGGGAAAGAACATTGGGGACTGGAAGATCAATTTAGGGAGGTACCTTGCACATCTGGAATGAGAGAATAGAGGAGGATAAAATAGGAACTCAATGACATCAGTGGAAATAAAAATTCTTTTGGAGGGATACTGAAGAAGCATGATTCTTCAGGTTATATGAAGGTTTGAGGAAAAAACTTTTGAGGTTATATGCTATTGTTAAAGAGGCAATGCATTATAAAAAACCACCCTAAAATTGTAAACTCAGTTGTTGGAAGAACTTCTGATATGACCACTGAGAAAAAGAGAAGTTAAAGAAAAGTATTAATTTAGGAACGGCAGAGAGCAGATGATGTATGAGTCTGGTTTGAGATATGTTGAGTTGAATCTATTGGTATATTACTAGATGCACGGACTTGGTGGACGGTCAAAAATACTTGGCTGAAGCTCAAGAAAGAGATTGGACACTAGGAGTCACCTATTGGGCAGCTGAAGCTATAACATAGATGAACTCACCAAGGGAGATGTGTTATGCAAAGAAAACTGCAATCCAGGGACCAAGACTTAAGGAATGTCCACACATAAAGACAGGAGACAAAAAAAAAGTTGGTCTCAAAGAAACAACCAGAAAGATAGGAGGGGAATCAATGTCTTGGAAAAGTATAGGATCCCAAGATAGTTACCTTTGAGGATTACTCAGAGTTCTGACACATATTTTAGCCACAGGACCTTTTTGTCAAGTGAAAAATCTATGAGAAAACTGAGAATAGCAGAACTGCTCCAGTACAAGATGGCTTAGAGACTTGAAGAACTGATGTTTCAGTAGGGCATGGTGGCTCACACCTGTAACTGCAGCACTCTGGGAGGCCGACACAGGAGGATCATTTCAGTCCAGGAGTTCAAGACCAGCCTGGGTAACACGGCAAAACCCATCTCTACAAAAAATACAAAAATTAACCGGGTGTGGTAACACATGCCTGTTGTCCCAGTTACTCAGGAGGCTAAAGTAGAAGGACTAATGGAGCCCTGGAAGATTGAGGCTGCAGTGAGGTGTGATGAGGCTGACAGAGCAAGACTCTGCCTCAAAAACTGATAAAAACCAAACTGTCTTCTCAGCCCTCCCCATCCCCAACCTCACCTCCACCCCAAGCATTCACTGTTACTAAGGGAGTGCTGGTTAACAAAGACTCCATAAAACAGAGCTTGAAAATCATTGTTGACTTTTGATTCTTTTCATTTTAAAGATGAAACTGGAACACCGCGAGGAAAAGTGAAGAGTTTATCAGTGACAGAATCATGAGTTTCATCCCCTGATTTCTGGCCTGTTAGCCTTTAATTACCCACAATGCTTTGTACAATGCCCAGAAATCTGAGAGAGAAGAGAGCTTCAGGGAGGAAGGATGGTGACCTGTGTACAAAGTATACAGGGCGATGAGGGAGTCCTGGAGGCGCTCCCAGCCCAACACAGACAGACAGCTGCTCGATCCTCCATCACTATTCCAGGAATACACCTATCAATCACTTGCTGCAGGTCGCAGGAGAGAATTTATTCTCTGTATGCCACTTTATACTTTCTTTTTTAAGATGAGCCTCATTCTGTTGTCCAGGCTGGAGTGCAGTGGCTTGATCTCAGCTCACTGCAACCTCTGCCTCCCAGGTTCAAGCAATTCTCCCGCCTCAGCCTCCTGAGTGGCTGAGATCACAGGCACCTGTTACCACACCCAACAAATTTTTGTATTTTTAGTAGAGATGGGGTTTTACCATGTTGACCATGCTGGTCACAAACTCCTGGCCTCAAATTAGAGGTCCACCTCGGCCTTCCAAAGTGCTGGGATTACAGGCGTGAGCCACCGCACCCAGCCCACTTTATACTTTTCAAAGTATTGTCACATCCAACATCTTATTTTATCATCAAAATAATCATGGGTCAGGGACAAGTTGGGCAGGTACTATAGTATTCACAATGTACACAATGACTCAGAGACATTAACTAACTTGACCATCTCACTCCAGCACCAGGATTGGAACTCCAGTGGCTCCCCATGAATAAAACAAGGCAGCTATTTGGGTTAAAGAATCAGCAAAAATACCAGAAGGTTTTGTGTTTCATCTGAATCAAAAACTAAGGATTTCTGTTTCCAGGTAACATGGAAGAAACACACTCCACTCTGCCTCTCCCATTGAGTAGAGCAATAAAACACGGACACAACACATGTAGCAGCTATTTGAGGACTTTGCGAAGGAAATGGCAGCACACAGACTGGAGGAGAAGACCAGAATTCGAAATGCTGCTGAACCACAGGTGGGTTTTTCAGTCTTCTTGCCTCTAGTATACCTTGGCCTGAACTTAAACACCAGACCTGGTCGTGGGCAACAGTGCAGAGACAGATTAGAAAACTGCAGGAGAAGCCATGAGGATCTGAGAGCGGAGCTCTTACCTGCAAAAGAAACTATAGAAATCCCCATTTGGTTTTCTTTTTTTTTTTTTTTTTTTTTTTTTGAGATGGAGTCTCACTCTGTTACCCAGACTGGAGTGCAGCGGCGCGATCTTGGCTCACTGCGAGCTCTGCCTCCTGGGTTCATGCCATTCTGCCTCAGCATCCCGAGTAGCTGGGACTACAGGCGCCCGCCACCATGCCTGGCTAATTTTTTGTATTTTTAGTAGAGACGGAGTTTCACTGTGTTAGCCAGGATGGTCTCGATCTCCTGACCGCGTGATCCACCTGCCTTGGCCTCCCAAAGCGCTAGGATTACAGGCGTGAGCCACTGTGCCCAGCCAGTTTTCTCTTTATCTATTTTGTAGTTGACATATAAAAAGCTGTACATTTCAATGTATACATCTTAATGAGTTTGGGGTAAGTATACACCCATGAACCATCACCACCATCAAGGCTATCAACATACCTATGACCTTCTCAAATTTTCTACTCTCCTTTGTTATTATTACTAAGATTTTTTTTCGTAAAAATCAATTAATTTTGAGAGGGTGGTAGAAGAGCTCCAATAACAGGCACTCACAGAAGCCAAAATTCTGGGGGAGAGAAATTTCTGCTTTCTGGACTTGTGATCCCAAGAGGGTGAGGGAAAACCCTCCATTTTTCTCTCTGTCTTCCCACCACTGGCAACCAACCCACCAGAGTGGGATAACCAATTTCTAGTTTTGTAACCAGAAAGCCAAAAAGAGGAAGTTCGAGGAAACATGAAATATTAAAGGTTTGAAATAAAGTAGAACTCAAGAAAACAAACCCCTAAATGTGTTTATGAACATTTAGGTTTATTCTCTTACAGTGCATGCACAGATCTGATCCTACTCAGCCTACCAGATACTCTTCAATGAACAAACTACCTTCCAGGATCCAGACTGGCCACTAGGTGGAGCACATGCAGGGCAGATCCAAATAGCACTGAAAAGGCTTTAAAAACTGGACAAATGTTGGAATCATAACCCACAGAATGTTGGGTAGAACTTGGGACCTGGCCTCAGACAGCCCAACTGACTGCTAAAAGAAAAACATCAACATTCTTCACAGGATTTTAGAAAGCCCCAGAATCTATTATCACTACATTTAAAATGTTTGGGATACAATCTAAAATTACTCCAGCAAATGAAAAATTAGGAAAGGCTAAACTCAAATGGTAAGAGATAATCAATGGACATCAACACAGGTATAATAACAAATGTTGAAATTATCTGACAAAGCTTTTAAAATCTAGTATAAAGTTGCTTGAGCAAGCAACTCTAAATGCTTTGAAACCAAAGGAAAGAGAGTCTCAGCAAAGACATAGAAGATATACAGAAGAATCAAATCAATATCTTAGAACTGAAAAGCACAACTGCGATTTAAAAAAAAAAAAACAAAAAAAAAAACCCTCACTGAATGGGCTTAATAGAATGAAGATAACAGAAGAGTCAATGAAGTTGAAGATAGAGAAGAGAACTTACCCAATCTAAAAAGAAAGAAAAAGACTGAAAACATGTAATAGAGCCTTCATGGATCTATGTGATAATAAATGTTTTAACATTCATGTGACTGAAATCCCAGAAATAGAAAGAATACAGTACTGAAAAAATATTTGAAGATTACAAGTTGAAAACTTCCCAAATTTGGTGAAAGACACAAACCTACAGATTCAAAAAGCTGAGTAATTCCCAAACAGGACAAACCAAAACAAATCCACACCAAGACACTTCTTACTCAGTTAAAAACTACGGAAAAAGAATAAAGTCATTATCTATAGAGACACAGCAATTGAAATTACTGCAGATTTCTCAGTAGAAACTGATAGTTACGGGAGGCAGCTCAATGCCTAGGCAGAAAGGGGCAAGTCCCCATTGAAACCCCACCTCCAAGGCAAAGACAATTTAAAGCCTGAAAGCCAAGCTACAGGTTAAATCCTCGGACCAGATTGAGAACTTGTCTTCCCATTTGGCGTACTTTCCTCTGGTTGATTCCCACCCTTTACCTATTTTACATTTTCCTACCCTTTCCTAATTCGTTTTCTACACTGTTGTGCCCACCTTTGAGTGGTGTCTTCATCTTTTTTGCATATAAACCGATCAGCATACACTCCCCATTCTGAGTCCATAAAAAGCCCCTGACCCAGCACTTTGGCAGGCCAAGGTGGGTGGATCACTTGAGGTCAGGAGTTCAAGACCAGCCTGGCCAACATGGCAAAACCCCATCTCTACTAAAAATACAAAAATATTAATTAGGTGTGGTGGTACATACCTGTAGTCCCAGCTACTCCAGAGGCTGAGGCAGGAGAATTGCTTAAACCTGGGAGGCAGAGGTTGCGGTGAGCCAAGATTGCACCACTGTACTCCAGCCTGGGTGACAGAGCAAGACTGTCAAAAATAAATAAATGAGTCTCTGACCCAGAAACACAGAGAGGGAGGAATCACCTGACTGCAGGGGTGGGGAACAACTGCCCCCTCACGCCCCAAACTCCTCTCTCTGATGAGAGCCATTTCATTGCTCAATAAAATCCTCCACTCTCATCACCCTTCAGTCATCAGCAAGACCTCATTCTTCTTGGACTCTGGACAAGAGCTTGGGACTCACTGAGCACAGGTACTCTGAAAGGCTGTAGCACTGGTCCTTTGGCCTCACTGGTGGAGGGCAGTACCCCATATAACAGGGCAAGGGACCGACTGAGCTGCTAACACACTGCTGTCCATCAGGCTGTGGACAGTGGAACTAGAAGAGCTAACTAGCACACTAACGCCACTGCTTTGGGGTCACCGGCACCTGTGCCTGGGCACCGCCATGTTCCCTTGGAGGTAACACATCTGGTCTGGCCATGGGCCGACAAGGAGGTTGCTCCTGTGTTGGCATTCAGAGTGGCTGGCTGAATCCTGTACTCATGCGCTCATGTGCTCCCTCCTGCAAGGGACTGAGCGCGGTCGGTCGAGTTGATGGGATGTCCCTGCTGTGAGTCCGACAAAGGGGCTGAGAAAAATCCTGTTCCAAAACTATGGGCCCAGAGGGGAGTTGCACACTATTTTTAAAGTGTTGAAATGAAAGAACTATCAACACAAACTCTACATCCAGAAAAAAAATCCTTCAGAAATAAAGTTGAAATAAGGACATTCTCAGATGAAGAAAAACTAAAAATCATTTATAACAGATCTGCCCTAACCAAATTGCTAAAGCAAGCTCCTCAAAAGGAAAGAAAATGATACTAGATAGAAATTTAAAACATCAGTAATAAATAGCAAATGAAAGAGTGAATATAATAGACCATTCTTCACTTGAGAAAAAAGATGGAAAGCAAAAATTAAACACTGTTTAGTGGGGTTTTCAATACACGTAGATGTACTAGATGAAAAATTACAACCTAAAGGGAAGTAAAGAGATGCTTAGAGTGGTGTTGGTATTCCACTGGAAATGGTAAAATGTTGAATTTCAGTAGACACTAAAAAGCTAAAAATGTAATTATAACCCCCCCGAGCAACTACTTAAAAAGAAGACAAAAATACATGGTTAAAAAAACGGTAGATTTTTTTTAATGTTTAAATAACCCAAAAGTAAGCAGCAGAGAAGGAAATAGAGGATGGAAACAAGATGGGCATGGCCCCTACTTTCATGACAATTTTAAAAAGCAGATCAGTATTTAGATTTTAGGATAAAACTCCTGAAGGAAAATATAAAGCAGAGCAAGCACTGTTGTCACGGCCTGGCAGAGTCTTCCTGCCTGCTGCACAAATAAAGAACACAGCATTGCAGTAAAGAGTTTAATTGACACAAGGCCAACCATGCCACGTGGGAGATGGAGTTACTACTCAGATCAATCTCATCTAAGGCTCACAGCTTAGGGGTTTTTCAAAGCAGTTTGTAGGAAGGGGTGGGGGTGGTCAGGTAATGAGTACTTGCTGATGATCAGTTAGGGTAAAAATAAAATCAGTGGGTTGAAGCTGTCTCCCTCAGGGAGCTGCTTCTGAGTGGGGCCACAAGAGGAGCGGGGAAGGGTAGTTGGGTCCACTTAGAGCCATGGGTATCAGATAAGCAAAAAACACCTGAAAAGATATCTTAAAAGGTCAGTCATGTGTTTCACAATAGTGACATTATCGGCAGGACCTCCAGAATAATGGCTGGCAATTGTTTATGTCTACACCTTAGCAGAATTCAGGTTCCTGTCCTCCCTCAAGACTGGTGGCATTTTATTAGCTTTACAAAGGTGGTTGTATTTGGGGGGAAACCTCTTTATCATTTAAACTATAACCTAAATGTCTTCCAAAGTTAGCTTCATCTAAGCCCAGGAATAATTAAGACAGCTTGAAAGATAAAGGCAAGAGGGGTGTGAGTTAGATCAGATCTCTTTAACCATCATAATTTTCTCACTGATATAATTTTTGTAATGGCAGTTTCACTGTGACATACACTAACACTGCTGGCCCATGGTGATCAGGAATGCCTCGAGGAGGAGATGAGCTTTCAGTTGAGACAAAAAGCAAGTCCAGGGAAGGACCTCTCAAGAAGATGGAAGAGCATGAGCAAAATCCCTACAACAGGAAGCGACTTGGAAGAACCGAAAGATCATTGCAGCTGGAGTAGTGAGCAAGGAGCATGCTAGGAAGGCAAAAAAGAGGAGGAAAAAGACTGCATAAGCCCTTGCAGACCATAGTTACAAGTCTGGAATTTGTTCTCAGTGTAGTAAGAAGCTGCTGAAGTTTTGCATTTGAAAAGAGTTACCCAGAAGAACCCTACCTACCTCCACTGAAAGTGGGAGATTCCTAGGCAGAGCATGTAAGTTGCTCCCTCAGAATTTGGCTAAGAATTACATAGCAGAACAAACAAGGAGGTCCCAGGCAAGAGCCAGCTTTCTCGTTTCTTTGACAACTGAATGGTTGGTTTTCCTGGGCAGAAATGTGTATAAATCTGGATTACATCTAACAGTCAGATTCCTTATCTAAAAGACGACAGCCAAAGTTTGATCTTTGGCCTAAGGGGAGAATTGAAAGGTGTTTATGTTTTAGAAATAATCAGAGTCAGATATCTCAAAATTAAAATTCTTTGTCAGCCTGTCAATATTTATGAATGTGTAAAATTTCCGACAGCCCCATTCCACAATTTCCATGCATTGAAGGTTGAGAGATGTTTGACCTTGAAGATAGCATCTCTTAGCCAGCATATTTCTCATTTTACAAAGTTTATTTAAAACTCTGACCCATCTTCTAGTTACCTATGTTCATCTTTCTCCTTGAAATCAACCAGAGTGAGATTTTCTTACAACAGACCTTGCAGGATTGAAAAAGTAAGCTACAGCCTCCCCCTACTACCCCAATAAACAAGAATTAGTAAACCATGAATACTATAGGCTACAGCCAAACTAGTTTGGAACGAAGATTTGATTTCAGAACAAAAGGTTTTATGCATAGCTTCAACATTAACTTATTATGTGAACTTGGTCAAGTATTTTATTTACCTTCAGTGGCTTCTATTTTATTATCTACAGAATAAAGAGATATTTTAAATAATTTTGGGAAACGCTAACACCACAAACAAGATTGATCAGAGGTTTACCATAAGCCAGGTTCTTTTGCAGAAGTCCTCTGTGTTCTATTTGCTTTGATCCTCACAACCACCCTATGATGTAGCATGGCAGAGATGTCAGCTTTCCTGTTCTCCCTGAGATGTATGGTAAAATGAGGCCCAGAATCCCTTTCCATGAAGGGCTTGTTGGCTCAGTTACTGGTAGTACAGTCAGCAGAAGGCATCTGGCTGTCAGTCTCTTCAGAGGTCACCTCCACAGCCAAAAGCAGCCTCACCCAAGGTCATGCCCCTTCCCAGGAAGCCTGTACCAAATGGCTGATCAACATAAGAACATAAAAGCCTGGCCTTCTTAGCTCCAGAGCAGCTTTAGGGGTCCGTTGAGGCTGACATGGGCCCTGCATCATAGTTTTTCTCCCTCTGCCATCCCCTGCATCAGTACTGATTCAATAAAGATCACTACCAGCTGAAAATTAAAGTCATTGTATGTATGTACATATGTACGTGTGTATGCATGTTCATGCATATGAACATATGTAAGAGTCAGGTTCCTTAGAAGCTGAATCTAAGACAAGGATTTAGAGGCATGTGATTAACTGAGGGAGCACCCTTTGAAACAAACCTGCAAGAAAGATGAAGCAAGATAGGGAAGGGCAAAGTGTTGAACACGGATAGAATCTCTGGTAAAGTCTAGCCTTGGTCTAACTCATCAAAGCAAACCTCCATTGCAAAATGTAACTGAGACCGTGAGAGATCTGACCTAACCAATTCCATCTTTATTCTAACTTCCAAGCTGTCCTTGTTCACTCGTGGGCATAGGTTGAACTAACTTTCTGAGGAACTTAGTTTATAGTTTGTTTTTTGAGATGGAGTCTCACTCTGTCGTCCAGGCTTGAGTGCTGTGGTACAGTCTTGGTTTTCTCTGCACAGAGGAGCACATTCAAGAAGACCAAATGTCCAGTTCTGCTGAAGGTCCCAATTTGTGTCACTGTCATCCTTTTTCATTGGGATTACCAGAGAAACACTGGCTCCTATCAAGTTCTGTATGCTCCATGAAAGCAGGAATTTTGTGCCATCCACAGGAGATTTTCCTAGAGCCTAAGCAAAATACATGAGAGGTGATGGGATAAATATATGCTGATAAATGTGGTGGATGGAATGGTGTCCCCTACCCCCAAAGATATAGTCATTTCCTGACCCCTGGAACTAGTGAATATATGACCTTATGAGAAAAAGATCTTTTCAGGAGATTAACAGGGATTAACAGGGATTATCCTGGGATTAACAGGGAGATGACAGCAGTTCTACGACAAAGGCAAGCATTGGGCTGCTTTCAAGTATCCGGGCTGTAAGGAGCCCAGGATGAGGTTTTGGTGAGTATGTGAGAGAGAGATGGGCATAAAATGGAACAGCTGACTTGGGCTTCTGTGCCTCGGGTCTGGAAGACACTCCGATTGGGCCATCTTCTTGGAATATGATGGGGGAATCCATATCCAGGCAGAGAACTCTAAGAAACTCCAATCTAGACGTGGGAATCTCTTGACTCTTCAGAAGGGATTAATGAATGGAATATAATTTTGCCTAAATTTGAGTAACAATATTCACATGGAGGTGAAAACACTACAGGATAAGGACAGGGGAGGAAAAGGCAAGACATGAATACTCGCATCTCAGTTTGTTAAAAAATGAGGACACCCGAAGAGCCCTGGAGAGCGTCGGGGACCTGCATCATGGCCCTTTGCCCTGTACTCTGCACCACTTCTTTTCCCAGGACCTCATCAGCTGAGGTTATGGGGTAAAAAATGGGCTGGAAAGGACAAGAATCAGTGAGCTAACACTCATAGACAACCTCAAACACTCGCTTACGAGATAAATGCACACACATGGGCATACAGACACACCCTACCACAGTGGGGCTGAAGGAACAAGTTTATGGAGACACATTCATGAGCGTTGCAGTTTTGATCTGAAATTCTTGATACTTTCTGAGGTTCACAGCATTTCTGATAAGAACCTCTGCAGCTCTGCAGTGTCTTTTATCGCTTTCCAGTCCTGAAAAAGGTCTTGGAATTCTCTGACTCCAGTTACCTTTCCCAAAGGGAATACTAAAAGGGATAAAGTAATGAAAAATGATTACGTATTTCCAAATCTTCAGTGATAAAGTGGCCCAAAGGTGATAATACGACCATAGATTTTCTCTCTGAAAATGGCATTTCTAGATGTAGTGCCTTTCCTACGTGCCCTGTTTGAAATAGCAAGCTAATCATACTTCACCCAGATTTAGTTTTCTCTCTGTGTTCATTAACTACCTAATATTATGTCTATTTGTTTATGGTCTGTCTCCCGACAAAATATAAGCTCTAGAAAGGCAAGGACCTTATCTATCTTGTTCACTGTCATATCCTCTTAAATAGTACCTGGTATGTAGTAGGTATTCATTAAATATCTGTTTAATGAAGAAGTTAACATTAATTCCAGTTAACTAGATGACACTAATGTACAGTCATCCCTTGGTATCCTAGGGGGATTGGTTCCAGGATGCCCTCCTCAGTTACCAAAATCAGCAGATGCTCAAGTCCCTAATATAAAATGGTACAGTGTTATCATATAACCTATGCTCATCCTCCTTTATTTATTTATTTAGAGATAGTCTCACTCTATTGCTCAGGCTGGAGTGCAGTGGCCCAATCTCAGCTCACTGCAACCTCTGCCTCCTCGGCTCAAGCAATTCTCCTGCCTCAGCATCCCAAGTAGCAGGGATTACAGGCGCCCACCAACACACCTGGTTAATTTTTGTATTTTCAGTAAAGACGGGGTTTTGCCATGTTGGCCAGGCTGGTCTCGAACTCCTGGCCTCAAATGATCTATCTGCCTTGGCCTCCCAGAGGGCTGGGATTACAGGAATGAGCCCTGTACCCAGCTCGCCAATAGTCTTTAAATCATCTCTAGATTACTTATAATACCTAATACAATGTAAATGGTATGTAAATAGTTGTTATGCTGTATTATTTTATTTGTATTATTTTTTATTGTTGTACCGTTATTTTTTTATTGGGGTTTGTCCCCAAGTATGTTTGATCAATGTTGGCTGAATCCACAGATGCAGAACTTACAGATACAGAGGGCCGACTTTATTTGCTTTGTGAAATTGTACTTTGTAAAGGTGAGAAGTTACCCTCCACAAGATTGCAACATACATAAATAATGGTAGTGCTCAGGAAAACTACAAGGGCATGTCAAGTTATAAAGGACTATTGAGAAAGCACAGAAAAAAAAAAAGAAGGCTTTATGAATTTGAGCACTACCCATTAACAGAGGAGACTCAGACAAGAATCTCCAGCACACAGTAGGCTTGCAGTGGCATGGGCCCTGTTTGAAATGCCCGTCATCTGAGAAGCAGACTTCCTGACACCATGACCTTGGATTCGGAATTTGTATTTTGTAGAACTCAGCTTCTTTGTAAATTAAACAACTGTCTGCCTAGATGATCACGAAGTTTCTTTTCCATAACAACATCGGGTGGGGAGAACTGTAAAAAATGGAGCAGGGTTTGGGTATCAATTCATTCCGAAGTCTGAGGCACGAACAACAAAAGGACATTAAATCAATAAGAGTTATATGGCCCATAACCAAGCCATCTGCTCTCAAGATCTGGCTACAGGAATGTTCTTCATAGAGTTAATTACAATAAAGAGAAAATGGAAAAGCAAACTGGAAACTGTTTAGAGTTTTTTATTTTGAACTAACTCCAGACTTAAAGAAAAATTACAAAAACTTGAGTTTCCTATATCTCTCACCCAGCTTATCCTAATATTTTAATAGTCTCTTTCTCTTTGGTGCTCTGAAATTTAACTGGGTTCTGTCTAGTTGTGGGTTTTTCTTTCACCTGCTTTGTACCTGGTATCTTAACTCGGCACTGGAAAACTGTCCTCTATTATTTGATTATTTTCTCATTCCCATTGTCTCTTTTCTCTTGGAGGGACTCCTAGAAGTTGGAGATTGGGCCCAAGGATGTATAGTAATACTCTATCTTTCAACTGCTCTCCCATGTTTTCTCTACACCTTTGGCTTTCCATTCTGAGAGGTGTAATGTATCTCTTCCAAATGTTAAAGAACACTTCTTTCATTACCGAAATAATAGTTTTAATCTAGAGCAGGAGTTCTCAATCTTGGCAATATTGACATTTTAGGACAGATAATTCTTTGTTTTGGGGGCTGTCCTGTGCATCGTAGGATGTTCAGCAGCATCCCTGGCCTCTGCCCACTATGCCAGTCGCATCCCCAACCCCACTGGTCACAACCAAAAATGTCTTCTAGACATTGTTAAATGTCCATTTGGGAACACAGTTGCCTCCAGTTTAGAACCATTAATTAAAAGAACTCTTTATTTTTGAGTTCTTCTCTTTCACTGCAGCTTATCCTTTTTAAAAAATGGCCGGAATCACTAATACAATTAAGACTTTGTTAAAATCGTCTTTCGTTCCTTAATTTTTGTCTTCCAGAGTCAATGTTCTGTTTGTTCATCTTGGTCCTCCTTTAGAATTGATTTCCCTCACATATCTGGTAGTCTGGACTGCCTGTATATATTCATAAATACAGGTTTTAACAATTAACATAGGTCACTGAGGTGAACTTCTGTTTCCTTTGAGTGGGCTCCATGCCCCCAACAAACTTCTTCCTGGAATAAAGGGATAGACCAGGAACTGAGTTTCTAGTTGGGGCCTATGAACAAGCAGGCTTCACTTTAGGGTAGATGAGCCCAGAGCAAGTGATCAGACTGACTGCTCCCCTCCCCAAATGTCTGATTATAGTGTGCTTCACCATGGGCTCATGGTACCTCATACCGTATCACACCCCCACAAAAGAAAGTCCTAGGGAGGTCTCCCAATACTCACCCTGATTCCCACATCTCCTCCAACCCTCACCCTTTGTAATCTTCTGAACCAAAGCCAGATACGTTCTGAGACTCTAGGAAAGAGTAATTCTCAAATTTAATCTCGTCATTGGTGTGCCCTCAGTGTGTTCCCGGCCCCTTCCCCCAAATGTCCTTCAATAGGTGATTGATTAAACAAAACATTTTACATTTATGCCAAGGAATACTACATAGTAATAAAAAAAAGAGCAAATACTGATGTGCTCAACAACTTGGATGGATCTCAAGGGAAATGTGTTGACTGAAAAAAGCTAATGGCAAAAGTTTACACCCTGGATGATTCCATCGATGTAACGTTCTTGAAATGACAAAATCATAGGTGGAAAACAGATTAGTGGTTGCCAGGATTTAGGGATGAGAGGTGACATAGGGTGTGTGTGACTGTAATGGGTAGCACAAGGGAGATCTTCATGGTGATGAAATATTAATAGTCCTGTGTCTCGGCTGTGGTGGTGGTTACATAAATATACACAATAGTCCTGTGTCTCAATTGTGGTGGTGGTTACACAAATATACACACGTACATGTAATAAAACTAAATGTCTACACACACATGCCTGAGTGCACGTAAGTCTGGTAAAACTGATGGCTGAAGTTCTGTGATGGTACCAATGTAAATTTCTTGCCTTTGATATTGTAGTAGAGTGATACAAGATGTGACCATTGAAGAATGCTGGATGAAAGGTGATGCCTTTCATGGAACCTATATGGAATCTCCCTGTATATTTTTTGGGTAGTTTCCTATGACTCAGTAATTATTTCAAAATAAAAATGTTTTAAAAAGTGAGTTCATGGCCGGGCACGGTGGCTCAAGCCTGTAATCCCAGCACTTTGGGAGGCCGAGGCGGGTGGATCACGAGGTCAGGAGATCGAGACCATCCTGGCTAACATGGTGAAACCCCGTCTCTACTAAAAATACAAAAAACTAGCCGGGCGAGGTGGCGGGCGCCTGTAGTCCCAGCTACTCGGAGGCTGTGGCAGGAGAATGGCGTGAACCCGGGAGGCGGAGCTTGCAGTGAGCCGAGATCGTGCCACTGCACTCCAGCCTGGGCGACACGGCGAGACTCCGTCTCAAAAAAAAAAAAAAAAAAAAAAAGTGAGTTCATTGTGACTCCATCTTCATTCTCACCTCCAGATATTCATGACCTCCACTGGCCCACTAGAAGTTCCCTCTCGCATTCTTAGACAAGTAAGCTTTCATTTCTTCTATAGCATTTCAGTGGGATTTTTGGAGGTAGAGGAAGCAAATTTTTACATTCATGTGTGTATACTCAGCAGTCAATGCATATATGTGTGTGTGTGTGTGTGTGTGTATATATATATATATATATTTTTTTTTTTTTTTTTGAGATGGAGTCTCACTCTGTCACTCAGACTGGAGTACAGTGATACGATCTCAGCTCACTGCAACCTCTGCCTCCCGGGTTCAAGCAACTCTCCTGCCTCAACCTCCCAAGTAGGTGGGATTACAGGCACCCACCACCACACCTGGCTAATTTTTGTGTTTTTAGTAGAGATGGAATTTCACCATGTTGGCCGGGCTGGTCTTGAACTCCTAACCTCAAGTGATACACCTGCCTCGGCCTCCCAAAATGCAGGATTACAGGCATGAGCCACCACACCCAGCCCATACATTTCTTTTGAATTAAGAGAAACATGAGGTCTTAAATCACACTTTCAATTAAAAGCCCAACTTATAAAGAACAAGATTTTTTTTAAGTAATCTACATTTAGGGATATGTTATTCAAATATTATATATTCCCTTATGAATTCTAAACACTATCCTTGAAACACAGTAGGAAGCATTAAACATGTATAGCTTTCATGTATGTCAGTCCCACTTCAATTAAGCAGTTAAAAATATAAAATAATACCACCATTGAGTGAACATACACACACATATGAAGAGGGTGTCATATCAGAAGTCTACATAGTAGGATCATGCTGACTAATCATATCACAAAATTTTCCCACATTACTAAGCATATCAGCAAAAGTCAGATATGTGCCCTTGACTTTTGCTGATAATCTTCTGCAGAAGCATTCACATTGGAATAGTTGCTGCATGTGCTGTGGACGTCTTTCAAAGGAATTTTCCCATAGATTACTCAATATCTCCTCTAGGGTATCACTTCATAAATTTCCTTTAGAGCAGTGGTTCTCAAATCATAGTCCATAGACCAGCAGCATCAGTATCACCAGGGAATGTGCCAGAAATGCAAATTTCCAGGTTACAATGATTCAGACACTCTACAGATAGGACCTAGAAATCTGTTTTAATAGGTCCTCTAGGAGACTACGAGGCAAACTACAGTTTGAAAACTACAAACTCAAGACATAGTCATGGGTTCTCTATTTTGGAAGTGGCTACAATAGAAAAACGTTTTTTAATGACTTAAAATACAAGAAAAGGACATGCTGGCTTATGCCTGTAATCCCAGCACTTTGGGAGGCTGAGGAGGGTGGATCAAGACCGGCCTGGGCACCATGACAAAATCATGTCTCTAGAAAAAAAATACAAAAATTAGCCAGGCATGGTGGCATGTGTCTGTAGTCACAGTTACTCAGCAGGCTGAGGTGAGAGGCTTGAGCCCAAGAAGTAGAAGCCGCAGTGAGCCGAGATCTTGCCACTGCACTCCAGCCTGGGTGACAGAGTTAGACCCTGTCTCAATTAAAAAGAAGAAGAAAAAATATGTAGTGATGGGGGGAAACCCCTGATAAAATTATTTTTATTCTAATGTTCTGCTACTGGGAGCTTTGTATATTTTAAATTGTTTTTTGGGTCAGGGGAGGTAGGATGCTCAGAGCCAAATTGGAAGCTCAGTCACACTAAATATATTAACCCAGAGAGTTAGCATATGGATTTCCTCCTCCTTTCCTTGCTCCCATTTCTTATTTTTATTTTATTGGATTTTGTTCCTTTGGGAAAAATATAAAGTTATAAATATAGTCAATAAATTTTAAAACTGCTTAACAGTGGCAATGTGCTTTTGTATGCTGCCTCATGTTCTGAGTATGAAATACAGATCATGACGACCGTGCAGATGTGAGCAGATATTAAATTGTTTTGAAAATAGATTACAGAGCATGAAAATCCAAATACTGCCTAGAGAAAATATTTTCACGTGTAATTCCCAGGGATATTCTTACAAAATAGAATTGTTATTGCCTTTTTGTTTAAATGTAAGAGGCAGGATTTGGGCTTAGATTTATTATATTAGTATATTAACCACCACTATTGTTCTTTTGGCTTCTTGCCTTTGGGTGATTTTTCTTGTTGAGAATTATTTTCTGTTTCCATCATCTTGAAACAATGTGTATTTCAATTGTCTTTTTCTTTTCCCTGAGCCAACAGACCAATAAAATTCCCATTTGAAAAGATTCTTCTAAAATATTATACATAACTAACAAAACACTCAGACTGCTGATAAGTTTCACCATTCCCATGAATGTGTTAGATCTGGGAGTGTTTTTTCTGTGATACATTCTCATGTATCATTTAAAACAATATGGTAAAAAAAATACTCACTTACAAATTAAATGAACAACAACCACCATCATCAATAATCAATAAATGTTTCTTGAGCAATGTTTCAGTTGTTTTCTTTTTTGAGTCTGAACTTTGGAGGACAGAAAAAGTATGTATCATGTCCACTGAAGACTGACTAGCATAGACCGATTATGTTTCCATTGGAACCTACTGTTGCAGATTCCTTCAAATCTGGCTGACTCATTCCTGGAGGCCTGATCTAATTATGCTCTAGGGCCTGGTGGCAACCAGGACTTTGACAACTTCTGGGTCCTGTTCTGAAACAGGCAACCACATCAAACCTTCAAGCTGCCGTCCACCTGCTTCCAAGCATGATCACCTCTTAGAATCTGCTGCTGCTCCATCCCCCAATAAGACAGAGCCCCTGGGCATCAGTACAGGAACACTCTAGAGTTCTTACCCTTGGAACCCACTCTGTGTATTAGTTTCTGAGGGCTGCCATGACAAATCATCACAAACATAGTGGCTTAAAATCACACCAATTTATTATAGCTCTGCAGTTCTAACAACAGACTCGCTGGACAAAATTCAAGGTACTGGCAGGACTGCAATTCTTTTTGGAGGCCCTAAGGGAGAATCAGTTTCCTTACCTACTCTAGCTTTACAGGCTGTCCACATTGTTTAGCTCTTGATCTCCTCGCATCTGCGAGGCCAGTAAAGGCTAGTGGAGAACTTCTAACGTCACATCACTTGGACACTGACTCTTCTCCTACTTCCACTTTTAAAGACTCCTGTGATTATATTGGTCCACTTGGATAATCTATTTATATTAAGTGTTACTGATTAGCAACCTTAATTGCATCTGCAGCCTTAATTTCTCCTTGCCATGTGACATACTGATGGAGTAAAACATTAACATCTTTGGGAGGTAGACATTGTTCTGTCTACCATAACCAGTCAGCCAGTGAGTGGATAAAAGAGTAACTAAGAGACTAGTGGATTCATATGATTTGGATGTTTGTCTGCTCCAAACATGTTGAAATGTGATTCCCATTGTTGGAGGTGGGGCCTGGGGGGAGGTGACTGGATCATGGGGTCAGATCCCTCATGAATGGTTTAGCACCACCTGCTTGGTCATAACTGAGTTCTTGTTCAGTTAGTTTACCTGAGATCCGGTTGTTTAAAAGTCTGAGACCTTTCCCCACTTGCTCTCTTGCTCCTGCTCTTGCCATGTGACATGCTGGTGCCCCGTTGCCTTCTGTCATGATTGAAAGCTCCCTGAGGCCTCACAGAAGCAGATGTTGGTGCCATGCTTCTTGTGCAGCCCGCAGAACTGTGAGCCAATTAAATCTCTTTTCTTCATAAATTACTCAGCCTCGGGTATTTCTTTATAGTAAGTCAAGAATTACCTAATACATGGACTGACCAATGAGTGACTAGCTCTAGGTGATGACGTTCGGTTCCTCTCAAACAGCCTGTTTATGGGACAGCCATGGCTAGGCAGAGTCAAAGCTCAGTCCTACCACTTACTCCTTCAACCCTCTGAGCTTCATCTGTCTTGTCTCCAGCATGAGGACAGTAACTCCTATTTCACTGGGTGACTATAAACCCTACATGAGAAAACATGCCAGTGTCTGGAGCATATCAAGTTAATAAAAAGTATCAAAAGAATAAAAATATGAAAAACAAAAATATGAACCTATGTGCCAAGGTAAAAGGACAGCATTCTAGAGCTGAGAGTATCTTAACAGTCATCAAATAGGAAATAAACAGCTGAGGTTCAGAGAGGGTGTCTTAGTCCATTTATGTTACTACAAAGCAATACTTGAGGTTGGGAAATTTTTTTTAAAAAACGTGTTTTATTTGACTCATGGTTATATAGACTGTACAAGAAGCATGAGACCACCATCTGCTTCTGGTGAAGTCTCAAGCTACTTCCACTCATGATGGAAGGCAAGGGGAGCCAGCATCCCATGATGAGAGAGAAAGGAGGAGGAGGAGGAAGAGGAGGAAGAGGAAGAGGGGAAGGGGGAGGAAGAGGGGAAGGGGGGGGAGGAGGAGGAGGAGGAGGAGGAGGAGGAGGAGGAGGAGGAAGGTGCCAGGCTTGTTTCAATAATTGGTTATCACAGGAACTAATGGAACAAGAACTCACTCATCTTGAGGACAGCATAATACAATGATTGATCTGCCTTCATGACCCAAATACTTCCCATTAGGCCCCACCTTCAACATCGGAGGTCACATTTCAACCTGAGATTGGGGTGAGGCAAACATCCAAATATAGCAGAGGCGAAACAGTGTCATTCAGCATATGGCATAAATAAGACTGAACATCAATGCTGGATGAGAAGCCATGAGACCTCTCCTTAATACCTACCACTCGGCCATTTATCAGGACAGGGATGCCAACCAACAGTGTCCAGTGTCTAGCAGATGACAGGTGTGTACCCAATCCCAGAGCAGCACCTCTTTAAGGCCCTGTCTGTTTCTGGCACGTGGGAGCCACTCTCCTTATGCTGACTTCCAACTGTTTTGTAAAAATAGTATTTCAGCAAAGTTTCAGTGATATTGGAAATGTATTCACCATGGATATGAGGCAAGATACAAAATTGTACATTCATGCTAGCAATAATTACATAGAAATAAACATTTATGTTTGACTTGACATAAATGTAAACAATGTTCACAGTTCTTATTTTTATGTCATATATGAGTGCCTTTTATTTCCTTTTATATTTTCTAGATTTTCTAAGTGAGCACAGGTTCTATAATAAGGTAAAGTAAAAGTGATTATTTTTGAAAATAACGATGAGAAAGATGGCATTTTTAATCAATTATTTTTTCTTTATGACCCCAGATTTCTAGAATCTGGATATTCAAAACTAGTATTTCCTTTGTAGTCTCAAAAATATTATTCCCAGCTATTGCTTTTCCTATTTCTAGTGGATCACTGCCTTATCCCACAAACTCTAGTATTAACTACCTCAGTAAGCATGTGTATGGACCACTTAAAACTGAAACGTCACCATCAGCGAAAACAATAAATCAAGACGTGTGACTACGTACACATCTCACAGCAACATCATCAGCATTATTTAACTAATGTTTGCCAGCTTTATATACTACATTCATTATTCAGGCAATCTCCTTTGTAACATCATTTCATATCCAATGAAGAAATATGTTCAGAGGCTGTAACTCTAAGTAGGAACACAAGTCAAGTTTCTCCTAACCCATTTTTCCCCTCGTTGCAATTAGTTTAACCTCTTTCCAAGCATGTTCTTAATATAGGCTTTTACCACGAGCCATTTTTCATGTGTCCTAGTTTTTCATCACTGAATTCTTGAGTAAGACCACAGACATTAAAATGATAACATATCATGTTTAAATTATGGTTAAGTTCAAGGGGGAAATAACATGCTCTGTCTCGAGTTAGAATGAAGGAAAATGATTGCAGCTCACAACTATCATTTTCATAATATTTGGACTTGTTTCTGACTGTCACACATGGAGTAATGGAGTTACATTTTGAAAGTCAGTCTTGAGCCTTCACAGGTCATGGTACACACACTCGGGGAAGGGGGAGGGCACATTTTTTTCAGAGCCCAGGACTTAAGAATTCACTAAGATGGCGAATCATGTCCCTGTTACAAAAAGATCTCAAAGCCCCTGAATAAAAATGGGAAGAAACAATTTTACTTTAAAGTGACTATGAATTAAAAATCTATCCGATAAAAATAAAATTCATCCCTACCTGATTTCCAAAGGGACAATCCCAACAAATTAGACTTATAAGATGGCCAGGGTTTATTATTAATAATACAGCACTTCTTGGAATCTCATGATGGATCCACCTGACCTTCTACATTATGTCTCTGAGATTCAGAAATTTCCCAGTACTGCCCCTGTCAGCCCAGCTTGTTTTCCTGAATCCTACATCCATTGACTCTCTCTACTATACAGCACTGACCACTACCTCTTTATGTAGCTCCAGTGCCTAGAACATCCTGACACATAGAAAGATCATCAGCTGTCAGGACTTAGAATTTGCTGATGTTACCAGCGCACTGATAAAATCCATCTAAAATCTCTTGTCTCCATTTTGATAATAATTGTTATATTAACAGATAACGCTCATTGAATGCTTTCTATGTACCAGGTGTTTTTACTTGAATAATCTCGTTTAACTCCCATAACAACTATATGAGGTAGCTTTCAGTAATTAAACTCTCCGAGTCTCAGTATTCTCATCTGTAAAATGAGCATGTGCAAAATTACAAAGGTCACACAGCAGGTAAATACAAGGTCTCGGAATTACACCTAGGAATTCTTAACCCCAGAGTGCATGCTCCTTAACACGGCACTATTTGTCTAACCTTGCTATCAATTCCCAAGGTCAGTCCCATCCATTCACGCCATTCTTCAAGTTCATTGAACAAGAACTTATCTTCTTCAATAGTCCATCTTATTCCAAAGAAAGTGTGTGTGCGTGTGTGTGTGTGTGTGTGTGTGTGTAGTGTATGGGAATTATTTTAGAATTACTGAAGATTTTCAAAAGTAGTACAGAGAGTTTCCATAGATCATAGATCCTTCATCCAACTTCACTAAGGACCATGCATTTTTAAAAATATTGTCTTTATTCTTCAGATCATCACTGTTGAACTGAAATCAGTGAAACCACAGCATAACAAGGATACAGCCACAAAAACCGACTAATATTTGAACAGTACCTGGCATAGATGACACGACCATTCCCTCAGTGGAGGAGGCTCTCAGCTGGCCATTTCACACTTCACTGTTATTATTAATAAGTCCCTCTTAATAGCATAGCACAGACACTGACTTTGCAGATCTGCACGTGTTTACATGATGGATCAGAGACTCTTAACTTTGTTGGGTCCTTGACCGATTTAAAGAACTATCCTTCTTCCCAGAAAATGCAGGAAAAAAATAATCCTACCTATTTCAGGTAGTTTGCAGACCTCAGGGTACCTCTTTAAGTTCAGCCTCATCTGTTTTATTTTTTTAAAGCTAACAATTACAGTCTGACCCGCTAACCTCACTATCTCTTCCCTCAATCTTCATAGAGCTCCTCCATATCACTCACTCTGGGGAAGCTGCCAAAGAATTGCAGAATCACCCTTCTAAGACATGGCTTCAACCACTGAACTGCTGTTGGTATGGGGCTGCGGAAATGGCTGTTTGCCAAAGAATACATGTAACTGCCACCAGGACAATCTCAGCAGGCAGTAAGGACAGTAAGTCTACTTCTCCCACTGCATGGAATCCACGACTTGAGGGATTTCCTGACAACAGGGCAGCCCACTTGGCTCCTCAGCCATGGACTTGCCAAAGGTCAATCCACTTATCCATCCATCCAGTGACTACTCACAAATTAGCATTTATGAGACAAATGCTCTGTCCAGGCTAAACATTCTAAATTAAATATTGCTGTCTTCTTTCTTGATAAACTGGAAGTCTGAACTTCTCAGGTCAATATTCTACTAGAGGATCAGGTGGTGATTAGGGAAATTGCAACACCTAAAAACGGTCTTAAAAGAGAATCAAGGGACAGTTGGATTCTGAGTGCTGCCAGACCAAGCTAGTGAGCACTTTTTCAAAGAAGACAAAACCAAAATGTTTATTGCATTTTCAAATATCAACGGTTTCAAAAACATAATGCGCAATTCCCAACAATACCCACATCTGAAAACAAATTAGTTTGTCCTCAGCAATGATGACGAGAACCCAGGTTTTAGAATTCAAAAAATAAACCTGAGTGTGGATGTGTCACTTACTCAGCTATGTGACTGATTACCTAAATGGGGAAATAATACATATGAAAAAGGACTATTATGAGGATAAAATGTGGCAATCTGCATAAAGTTCTTTTAACCAAGGACTAACTCAATAAATCTTAGTTCTCTCCATTAAAATTCTATCCAGAACACCCAGGAACCTACGGCAGACAGAAGGTAGACGTTTCTACAGCTTGAGGGACCTGAATCATATCAAAAAGTAAAGAACCACTTTGGGAGGCCAAGGCAGGCGGATGACTTGAGGTCAGCAGTTCAAAACCCGCATGGCTAAGATGGTGAAATGCTGTCTCTACTAAAAATACAAAAATTAGCCAGGTGTGATGCCTGCGTACCTATAATCCCAGCTATTCCGGAGGCTGACGCACAAGAATCACTTGAGCCTGGAAGGCGGAGATTGCAGTGAGCCGAGATCACACCATTGCACTCCAGCTGGATGATGGAGCAAAACCCGTATCTCAAAACAAAAAAAAAAACAAACAAAAAAACAAAAACAAAAAAAACTAAGGGACTTAAGTAATTAAGGGTACAGATCTCTCAGTATGCCTGCCAGGGAATCATAAGCCAAGAATGAATATTTAAAACTGGTTGGGACCAATCTGGGGCAAGAGAGAGTAAGTCTCCTCCACCCTGTCTCTCTCACTGAATGCAAATATAAACCCTAGACAGAATGCACGGAGCAGGTACCTGAGGACCCTGAAAAAAATGATAGCAGGTAGATTGGGAAAAGCAGAATTTGAAGAACCACCAAACTGGTGTTAAGTTTTCCACTTTTTCCTCTTCAGTATCTCTTAGCTTGGACTCATATTCAGCTCAAAACTCAGAAGTATACACTGGTGCGTCCAGAAAGGGCTTTAGAAGAAGACCTGACTTTTCAGGCCCAAGGACCAGGAAAGGAGGCTCAAAAGATAAGAGAAAGTGAAGGGAGTCTCAATTTTTCTTTTTTTAAATACGTTTCTGCCCCAGCCCCCAGACAATCCTGCCTCATTGCAGCAGAGGCTAGGTGGGTGCTAAAACTGGGGCTAGGGAATCCTTCTCTGACCTGAGGGCATGGTTGCAACAATTGAAGGCAAACAGCCACCACACTTTCCTTTCTGTCCTCAGCAAACACTAAACATAATAATTTTAGAGAAATGAATGCCCAGGTATGTCATAATACAATTTGAAAACCAAAAGACAAAGGAAAACTCTTGAAAGCAGCCAGAAGAAAAGGACACATAAATAAAGGGGAATAGCAATTACAATCACTATGGATTTCCCTGCAGAAACTATGGACACCAGAAGGAACAACAGCATTTTTAAATTTCTGCAAAAGAATCATCAACCCTAAATTCTATTTTTCACAAAAATGTCCTTGAGAAATTAAGGTGAAATAAGGGGGAGGGGAGGAGAATAGGAACATCAAGAATTAAGAGCACAAGAATTGATAAATATTGGGGTAAGCATCATATTCTTCTCATTATTTTGCCAAATGTGTATGATGGTTTAAAGCAATACTTCTAACACTGACTCATGGGATTTTCAATGTATATAGATATAATATGTATAGTAATTATAATATAAATGAGGAAAGGTAAAATACCAATATTGTAGTTAGATTTCTCCAGTCTACTTGAAGTTGAAAATATTAATTCTGAGTGGAAAGTGAAAAGTATGTATATTATAATCCCTAGAGCAATAACTAATTAAAAAAAGAAAAAAACAATGATATGGGCCAGGAGAAGTGGTTCACACCTGTAATCCCAATACTTTGGGAGGCTGAGGTGGGAGGATCACTTGAGCCCAGGAGTTCAAGCCTGCAGTGAGCCATGATGGCTACTGTACTCCAGCTTGGGCAACTGACTGAGACCTCATCTCTTAAAGTATATATAAAAAAAAAACTATATAAAGCAATAGAGTAAAAGTCTCAGTAGATAATTTGTGGTATTAAAATCAAATAATCAAAAAATAAGCAGAAGAATGAAAACAAAGAAATGAAAACCAGAAGAAACAAATGGAAAATGATAAAATGGCACATCTAAATCTAAACAAATCCATCACATAAACACTGAGTGGTCTAATCCCACTATGTAATATATATTATCAGAATAAGTTTTTAAAAATAAAACCTAAGAATATATTCTTTACAATATATCTAATCACTTTAAATATAATTATATTGCTAGGTTATGGTAAAAGGATGAGAAAAATATCATGCAAATACTAGTTACAAAAAGCTGAGGTGACTATTAAAATCAGAAAACATAGATTTCAGAAAGAAATTATCAGGAATAAAAAGCAATATTATATTATTACAAAAAGGATAAATGTACAGAATCTCCATACTGAAAATGACAAAATATTGATGAAATAAAGAACACCCATATAAACAGAGACATAGATCATATTCATAGACTGGAAGTTTTTTTGTTGTTAAAATGTCAATTCTATCCCCACTCCACAAAATTGATACATAGATTTAATGGACTTTCAGTAAGAATACCAACAAGAGATTTAGTAGATATGTATGAACTGAATTTAAATTGTATATGATAAACAAAAACAAAGGTAACAGAACCACCAAACTAGTGTGAAGAATAAAGTTGGTAGAGTCACTTTCTAAGATGTACTATAAAATTTCAATGATCAAGACAATGTCAGAAATTAGATAATAATCAGAAAAGAGTCTGACATATAGAACAATGGAATTGTTTCTGAAGTCCAGAAATAGACCCACACAAATATGGCCAACTGATTTTTGAGAAAGGTACAAAACACGCTGGAGAAAATATTTTTTTCCCACAAATAGTATTGGAACAAATGGACATTCATATGCAAAAAGTAAACCTTTACCTAAAGTTCACATCTTATGCAAAAATTAACTCAAAAGACATCAGAGATCTTCTTTGCAAAGCATAAAACTCTAAAACTTTTAGAAAAAAAGAAAATCTTTGTTACATGGGGTTGGATTAGGCAAAAAGTTCTTAAATATGATCATTTCTGAAAAATTTCAACATACAGAGATCAGATGATCCAGCAGTCTCACTTCTAGGTATTCATCTTTGAAAACTGAAATTTTGAGGTTCCCACAAAAACCTGTACACAAATGTTTATAGAAGCTTTATCTGTGATAGCCAAAAACGTCAAACAACTTAAATATCCTGGAATGGATACACAGATCCACAGACCCATCCCAGGGAATACTACTTGGCAACGAAAAAGAACAAACTACTGATGCAATGCAACAACTTGAGTGAATCTCAAAGCCATTATGTTGATTGAAAAAAAGTCATTTTCCAAAAGGTTGCATAATGTAGGGTTCTTTTATATAACATTCGGCAGCAAAGCAAAACTATAGCAATGGAAGACAGATCAGTGGTTTCCAGGGGTTAAGGATGGAGGGGAGATGTTACTACAAAGCAGCAGTATTAGATAATTTGCCGGGGGATAAAGGAGCTGTTTCCTATTCTGATTGTGGTCATGGTTACACGCATCTATACATCTATTAAAACTCACAGAATTTTACACCAAAACAAGATCAATTTTAATGTTAATTTAAAAAATAGAATTTAAGAACACTAGATTGGGATAAAGGGAGATACTGTTACTCCCCCAAGAAATAAAACCCAGAACTTGGCAATAACGACAACAAAAGAAATACTCAGAAATTCAACAAATCAGAACTTAAGACACTAGATACATTTCCTTTCAAAGCAAAGTCAGCCCCCTTTTTTTTATGATTGACATAATTATTTCACTACCTTTAGGGGTACAAGTGGTTTTTGGTTACATGGATGGACAGTATACTGGTGAAGACTGGGCTTTTAGTGTACCTGTCATCTGAACAGTATACATTGTACTCAATAAATAATTTTTCATCCCTTATTTCCCTCCCAACCTTCCCCTTTAGGAGTCTCCAATGTTCATTATACCCCTCTATGTGCCACTCAGCTCCCACTTATAAGAAAGAACATGTGGTATTTGGTTTTCTATTCCTGAATTACTTCACTTAGGATTATGACCTCCAAATCCATCCAAGTTGCTGCACAAGACACTATTTCATCTTCTTCTATGACCGAGTAGTATTCCGTGGTATATGCCACATTTTCTTTATCCGCTCATTGGTTGATGGGCACTTAGGTTGATTCCACATCTTTGCAATTATGAATTGGGGTGTGATAAACATGCATGCACAGATGTCTTTTTTTATATAATGACTTATTTTCTTTTGGGTAGACCCCAGTGGTATGATTGCTGGATCAAATGGTAGATCTCCTTTCCGTTCTTTGTGAAATCTCTGTACTGTTTTTTATGGTGGTTATACTACTTTACATTCCCACCAGCAGTATATAAGGATTCCCTTTTAATCACATGTACACAAACATCTACTGTTTTTTTGTTGTTGTTGTTGTTGTTGTTGTTGTTTTTTACTTTCTAATAATGGCCATTCTGGCTGGGGTAAAGTGGTATCATATTGCGGTTTTCATTTGCATTTCCCTGATGATTAGTGATATCGAACATTTTAAATATGTTTACTGGCCATTTGTGTATCTTCTTTTGAGAAATGTCTGTACATGTCATTTGCCCCCTTTTTAATGGGATTTTTTTCTTGCTGATTTGAGTTTCCTGTAGATTCTGGATATTCGCCCTTTACTGGAGAAACAGTCTGCAAATATTTTCTCTTATTCTTTAGGTTGGCTGTTTACTCTGTTGATTATGTTAGTGTGCAGATGCTTTTTAGTTAGGTCTCATTTATTTTTGCCTTTTTTTTTTTTTCCTCTGAGACAGAGACTCCCTCTGTCACCCAGGCTTGAGTGCAGTGGTGTGCTCTCAGCTCACTGCAACGTCCGCCTTCTGGGTCCAAATGATTCTCCTGCCTTAGCCTCCCAAGTAGCTGGGACTACTGGCGTCTGCCACCACACCCGGCTAATTTTTATATTTTTAGTAGAGACACGGTTTCACCATGTTGGCCAGGCTGGTCTCGAACTCCTGACCTTGTGATCTGCCCGTCTCGGCCTCCCAAAGTGCTGGGATTACAGTCGTGAGCCACCACACCCGGCCCTATTTTTGCTTCTGTTGCATTTGCTTTCTCACAAATTCTTTACCTAGGCCAATGTCCAGAAGACTGTTTTCTAGGTTTTCTTCTAGAATTTGTATGGTTTTTTAGATTTAAGGCTTTAATCTACCTTGAATTAACTTTTATATGTGGTGAAAGATAAAGATCGTTTCATTCTTCTGCATGTGGCCAACCAATTTTCCCAGCACCATTTATCAAATAGGGTGTCCTTCCCCAGTGTGTATTTTTGCCTGCCTTTTGAAGATCAGCTAGTTGTAAGTAGGGTCAGCTCCCATTATATTTCACACTTTTGTCAATGGTTTCATTACCAAAATGAAGACATTACATGGAAGAGACCTAGTGGCAGAGAAATTGTGTTAGACAAAATCCTGAAGTCGTTAGGTGATTGACAGCAGGTGTCTTAAATCCAGGATTAACCTGTGATAGAGATAAGAAAGCAAGGAGCCTTCTCTGGGCGTCTGTCTTCTTACCTGTATCACAGGCAGCTGGTGTACAAAGCCAGGAAGTGGTTAAGAAACTGAACACAGACAGTGTAGGTTAAAATTTCAGCTCTGCTTCTTACTAGTTGAAAGAATTTAGTCAAATGCTTTGACATCCTTATTATTTTGTTAGGGTCTCCTGTCACCCAGGCTGGAGTGCAATGGCGCAATCTCAGCTCACCGCAACCTCCACCTCCCGGATTCAAGCAATTCTCCTGCCTCAGCCTCCTGAGTAGCTGGGATCACAGGCATGTACCAGCACGCCTGGCTAATTTTTGTATTTTTAGTAGAGATAAGGTTTCACCATGTTGGCCAGGCTGGTTTCGAGCTCCTGACCTCAGGTGATCTGCCTACCTCAACCTCTCAGAGTGCTGAGATTACAGGCATGACCACCGCGCCCAGCCCAAATGCTTTGACTCTTATGTCTCTCTCTGCCTTTATGCTACATTATCTCATCCAAATGTAAAATGACACAAAAGCACCTATCCTTTAGGGTTGTCAGGGGAACTGAGACAGTCTTAGTACTATACTTGAAAAACAGTACCTGGCACAGGAGAAACATACAACAAATGTTACTGATTTTTAAAACTTTTATTTCTAAAACTAGAGAGACAGAGCAGTATCCCTCAACGTTATTGTCTTCCAAATGAGTTTTTCTCTTACATTTTTTGCTAAGCATTCCTCCTCTCCATGAAATTTTAATGTCACAGATATGCTATAGATCTTTTTATGTGCTGTAGCCCTTCGGAGAGCCACAAACCATTGTAATAGCTAAGATTTTTTATTTTTCATCTTTATTTTTTTTTTCTGAGACACTGTCTCACTCTGTCACCCAGGTTGGAGTGCACTGGCACAATCTCGGCTCACTGCAAGCTCCGCCTTCCAGGTTCACGCCATTCTCCTGCCTCAGCCTCCCCAGTAGCTGGGACTACAGGCGCACACCACCACGCCCGGCTTGTGTGTGTGTGTGGGGAGGGGTGGGGTTAGTAGAGACGAGGTTTCACTGTGTTAGCCAGGATGGTCTCAATCTCCTGACCTCGTGATCCGCCTGCCTTGGCCTCCCAAAGTGCTGAGATTATAGGCATGAGCCACCGCGCCCGGCCAAGATTTTTTTTTTTTTCACCACTCCCAAGAACCAATTTTCACCCCCTTGCTAGCAATATTACCCATGTTTAGAATGTCTATGATAAATCAGTTGATCTCTAATATTCTAAATCTGTATAGATCATACGGCCTTTAAGATTTCCTGTTTAACTATATTACATAATATGAACTAAAATTACCAGTGGAGCCAGGGCGTGATGGCTCACACCTATAATCCCAGTACTTTGGGAGGATCAGTTGAGACCAGGAGTTCAAGACCAGCCTGGGCAACATAGTAAGTCCCCACCCCCACCCCTGCCACCCATATCTACAAAAGAAAAAAAAGAAAAAAATGAGCCAGGGCATTGGAAGCTATAATGACTTACTTTTGGTAAATACAGCAGGCCACTGAGAACTCCAGGAGGCCTGTATAACAGGCCACGAAAAATGGGACTGGAGCTTGAGTAAAAAGCCACTCCCTTAGGCTGGGGGTGGTGCTTCAGGCCTGTAATGCCAGCACTTCGGAAGGCCAAGGTCGGCGGTTAGAGTCTGGAGTTTGAGACCAGCACGAGCAACATAGTAAGACCCCACCTCAAAAAAAAAAAAAAAAAAAAAAAAAAAAAAATTAGTTGGGCTTGGTGGCATGTGCCTGTAATCTCAGCTACTCAGGAGACAGGGGCAGGAGGACTGCTTGAGCCCAGGAGTTCACCACTGCACTGAGCTGCGATTATGCCACTGTACTCCAGCTTGGGCAACAGATCAAGACCTTGTCTAAAATAATAAATTATGAGTGGAATTGCTTATCTATTATAAATCATGCTGTTCAGCATTTAAGAAAAAAACGGGTTAAATCTAAGGATTTGGAAAAGCGTTCCCTATCCAGTACACACCGGCAGCTGGCCAGAGACTCAGTCCCATTAGATAAATATCATTACATCCTAGAAACACATTTATGTCAAAGTTACTGGTATACGCTCTGGGCTTGAAGATTTATGGGATTATAAAAATTGTTTCTAGCCATGAAGAATATGAAAAAGTGAAATAGTTTTCTTCTAGTCCTGCAGGCATATTGAAATGTTCTAATTGCTCGACATGCATCTCATCTCTCATCAGCAATATAAGGGTGTCTGTAACTGCAACACCTGTCCAGCACTTATTTTCAATGATCCATGATCACCTTAGAAGAAAGAGCTCAGCCTCATCTTATCTTTAAAAGTGGAGAAAGAAGCCTAACACCAAACATCTACTCTGGAGTCAAAAAGGCATGTGTTTTCTCAGTCCCTAAATCACACACTGATGAGGGGGGAAAAAAAAAACAACCCAAGCAGCCCTTTGGAATACTCCAGGCTTCCATTCTTTATTAACCTTAGAGATATTCAGCTATTCAGCTCACCGTTGATAAATTAGCTGAGTATCACTTATCTTAACATTGGCTTTTATTTTCCCTTGAACTTTTCATGTGTTTCTTCTTTTATGCTGGACACATGAGTTATTCCACATTGGTTTCATCTCTGATGCTATCCAGTTGATAATTATTGAGATCATAAAGAACGAGTGTAGTGATGTCATAGGGGAAAGCTGACCAGTTTCCCAACAGAGAACATCTTCTGGGAAGATCACACTCAAGTTCAGATTTTAACATTAAGTTGTTTACATTATTAGTAAGTTAACCATGATCTCTGGGACTAACTCAATTTAATCAGATTCCTAAAAAGTTGATATAAATTTAAATGTCAAGCTTTTGGTTTTAGGTTTTAATTTACTCTAAAGGAGTAAATGAGTAACTAGAACAACAGAGCCTTGTCTCTCAAGTCACACCTACAGAAATAGCAAGGAATCTATAAAGAAAAAATAGTAATCTGATTGTTAGATTAGAATGTAATGCCATAAAAGGGAGAGACGGGGTAGAAGTGATGATCTAGAATAAGACAAACATGTGGCTTGTATTCCACTATTACCCCAAATCTCACCGTGAATTGTATTAATCCCCACGTGTCAAGGGCAGGGCCAGGTGGAGATAATTGAGTCACCAGGTCAGCTTCCCCGTACTGTTCTCATGGTAGTAAGTTTCACAAGATCTGATGGTTTTATAAATGAGAGTTCCTCTGCACAAACTCTCTTGCCTGCCGCCATGTAAGACATGTCTTCCTTCCCCTTTGCCTTCCGCCATGATTGTGAGGCCTCCCCAACCATGTGGAACTGTGAGTCCATTAAACCTCTTTTATAAATTACCCAGTCTATATCTTTATGAGGAGCATTAGAACAGTCTAATACACCCCTCTTGCACCCATGGCAGACAGTGTTAATCACTGCACATGTTTGTCGCTGAACTCTAATGCAGCCTCAGCACCCATTCCATACAGTGCTCTAAGCAGCCCCATCCAATCAGTGTTACTATGTAAGATGAACTCCTATATGCAATATCTGGCCGGGAGGGATGACTCATCCGAGCCATGGAGTTTCTTTTTCTGCCATCAAACAAAATCCTTCACTAGTTATCAGAATTTCTATTTGTAGCAGATTTAGTAGCTCTCTTGCACTAGCTTAACCAGACAATTATTGCCAGATTCTTCTCCTTTTGTCCTCGTGGAGCTTGTCTTACAGATACAGTTAGAAACAGACAGCAAAGTTGAACTTCGGGGGAAAAAACTCTAGAGATGGTACCTGAGTAACTGTATTTGTAGAAATCTCCATGGACTTTTGGTTTTTTGTTTGTTTTTGAGACAGAGTCTCACTCTGTCACCCAGGTTGGAATGCAGTGCTATGCTCCCAGCTCACCGCAACCTCTACCTCCCAGGTTCAAACAATTCTCATGCCTCAGCCTCCCAAGTATCTGGGATTACAGGCACCCGCCACCATACCTGGCTAATTTTTGTACTTTTAGTAGAAGATGGGGGTTTCACCATGTTGGCCAGGCTGGTCTTGAACTCCTGACCTCAAATGATCCACCTGCCTCAGCCTCCCAAAGCACTGGGATTACAGGCGTGCACCACCACGCCTGGTTGAGATTGTTCAAAGTAGTGAAGTTGTGAACTGCTGGCCACTCATGCAAAGAAAGAACCTGGCCCCTGTAGTTCAACTGTCTTGTCTCTACCACTACAAATAATGCTGAGCTATCACAGTCTTCCTTGGTAAGTTGAGGACAGACCCAAGACCTCCCAAGATGATGCCCTAGAAGGCACTTCCCAAGCAATTACACGTAGTATATTGTGGAATCATTATAGTTGTTCAGTTCTCTTTTCCTCCAAGCATAGTAGAATGATACTGAATTGACATCTGCCCAGCCGCCTTAAGGTAAGTATGACTAGGTGACTTGATTTGGCCACAGTGTTGGAGTTGAAGGTATACGCAAAGCTTTAGGATACAGTATGTGATTCAACATACTCTTTCCTTCCACCCCAGTGACTTTCATCATTCTTCATGGTAGGTGAATGAATACTCTGGGCTCACAGTAATGTGGGACAGAACTCCCAACCTACCCATTATAGGCATGTGGAGTAAGCAAGAAATAAACCTTTGTACTTTGGTTCCATCAAGATGTAGCGGTTGTTTGTTCCTGCAGCACAACCTGGTCCTTTCTAACTGATACATCATTTAAGGGAAAGCCTTTATGCAATCCTTGTAAGATATGTGTGGAAACTCTCAAAGCCTTTATGCAATCCTTTTAAAATATTGTAAAATACTTATGGAAGAAACAAAACTGCTTTTGGTCTCATCAAGGTCCATTCAATTTTGGCAAATTATAAACATATAAGCAGATAAAAATAAACTATATTGGTATGTTGAGATTTTTTTAAGATGAGGTGTCTAAAAAGGACCAAAGAGCAGATGTGAATACAATAGGGAAGTGAAGGAGGAAGAAAATGGAGAAATGTATAAGGGTACAATTCACTGGGGTTCAGGCAACCTTGTGCTGATCCCTGACTTTTGACTTCCCCAGGATGACCAGACAGGGACCCAAACCAACCTGTTGAAATAAGACATATTGAATCACAGTGAGTGTACTGGTCCCAGGACCATCATCAAAAAAGCAAGACTGGAGTAGGATTAGTTAAATGTTACCAACCATCACTTTCCAGGCAGACATTTAATTTTTTTAATTGCTCATATGTCTCTTCTATGACAGGAAAAAATTCAAATAACTGATTGAAAGAGGGTTTGGCGCCAGAAAAGACAGTATTTTTTTTCTTCTCTAGTTTTCACAATATATGGTATTTCTAGGCTATGAAATATTTTTCAACAATTTCAAAATTTAAGAGGTGCCATTCAAGAACTACAAGCCACAAATCCAATTTCTAAAAGTTCATACGATGTCAAATAATAAAATTGTTTATGTAATAGAAAACATATGTTTTCTTGGGTAAAGTAAGCTGCTATTTTTAATAATGCCATAGATGATTAATTGCTGATCAGTTTTACCAAAAGTACTTTCTTACTGTTTTTTTCAAGGATATATCTGGGAAGAAGAGTTGAAAAATAACATGTCAACTCACATAAAAATATTGTCCTTTCACAGTAAAATTTTCTTCAAAATTACATGTTTGGTTATGGTTTTATAAAGTCCTAGAAATATATTTATAACTGTATGTGGCACTTAAAAGATTGACTTTTACAGGACATTCCAAAGGAGACATTCAATTACAGGATAGAGATTATGAACAGTGTGTCTCCCCTTCAAATAAGATATTTAGTCTTGTTAGGACTGCTGTAGTTAATTCATTCATTTGTTTTATCAGAAAATATTTGTAAGCACTTATCACCTCCCAGGGTCAGTTCTGGATGATGATGCTACCACCGTGAAAATGGCAGACAGCAACAATTGACACTCAGAGCTCACATGAACGTAGCACTAATATACATAAATACACACATTAATATACACCAATTCGTGTATACATACATTAATGTAAGCACTAATATATAATGTATGCATACACATTATGTCTGTTTCAGTTTGTGATCCTAACTGGACCACAGGCTCATAGACAATGGTTGTTGTCCACTATATTCTCAGTGGTAGCTTCACCATCCAGAAATGAGTCTGGCAGGTAATAAGTGCTTACAAATATTTTCTGATAAAATAAACAAATGAATTAACTACACCAGTTTTTATTATACTGTGTGTAATTTCCACAGTTAGAGGACAGAGAATGATGGTCAGAGATAAACTTAGACAAAAGGATCGGCAAAACCATTTTTGAGAAAGATGCATTTGGGAAAAATCCTTAATGAAGTGAGGAAGAATATTCCAGATAAAGGGCTAAGTGAAAAGGCCCTGAGGTAGGAAAAAACTTGGAAGATTTAATAAACAGATTGTGGAAATCACAAGATCTAAGATACAACAGTAGGAGAAGATAGCTGACGTAGGTAAAGAAATTGTATCACTGGAGACAAGGAGGTCAAAGACAGGGAAGCCCAAGTACTGGATGGCTCATGTAAGTGAATAATCTCATATCCTTTGGTTATTAATTTTGAATCTATTAATAAGACCAGTTTCAGTCAACATGCTGTTTTAGCCAATTCAAGTGTTTAACGTGTAGTATTTGTATTGTTATTTGGAATTCTGAGTATTTTCCAAATGCCACTAAAATTTTTGAGTAAGGTGCTGTTTGAATTAGCAAAATTATCAAACATGGTTTCTGGGGGGAGGTTTATTATTGACTTCTAAGATTAATGTATAGTGGACTAGAAATGTGGTATATATAGTACCAATTCGTCGATGTGTGCTGCGAGTTACTGTCACCTGGTGTATGATTTTGACAAATTTTCAATGTGTCCTTTTTTTAAAAAAGTTAGTATTTTTTAACTTCTGGAACAGGGTCCCATATGTACCCATGAGATCAATTGTATTGGTCATATATTTTGTAGCCTCACTGATCTTTGATTAATCCATTGGTATCCACAGGAGACATATTTCAATTTCCTACTATACTTGTATATTTGACCATTTCTCCTTGTAATTCTGTCCATTTTTGCTTTACATATTTTTGTGATTATCTTTTTATGTGTGCATTCAGGGCCAAGTTTCCAGTATCTTTCTGCTTATTTCCTTCTGTTAGAATTCAATAAGTTCTAATAATATATTTTACCTTATAGTTTATTCTAACTGACATTAATATGACTATCAGTTTTACCTAATGTATATTTTCCATCTTTTAACTTTCAGTTTTTATGCATTATGAATTCAACTATCTCTTGCCAATAAAACAGATTTTTTCCCCAGTATGAGAATCACTGCCTTTTAATATGTAAATTAAATCAACTTATTTGATTTGCAATTACTGATGTATTTTAATTATTCCATCTTTATTTTTGGACTAGCTTTTATATTAATTCCAGTGACATGATAGTGAAAATTCAGATTAAACACACAAGCATGGAGCAAACTTCTTTCTTTGTTCACTCCTAGGAAGGTTTTCCCCTTATCCAGAAAACAAATAGAGCCAAGCTCCTTGTTAATTCTGTGACTAATGAGCACAGTTTTTCTAATTCCTCTTCAACACTGAGGCAGGCACCATTTCCTGGTTTTGTGCAAGGATCTCAGTTCTAAATTCCCGCCTTGCAGGCATAGAGTCCATCACTCTTCAAGGAGGAATTAAAACTCCAGTCACCTGCCATTTGAGCAATGCCTCTTGGGATGCAAAATATCAGCTCACACCCTCAAATTTTTCCCTTGAATTCCATCTTTATTTCTAATATATGGAGATCTACTCTTTCTTTTGATCTTGGCTGTGTATTTCATTTGGGGATACACAGGTCATATTTTATCCAGAGTGTTTATATATTTGACTTCATGTGAAACACTACCCAGTTTGCTGGGGTTGCTCATACAGTTTGACTGTGTCCACACCCAAATCTCATCTTGAACTGTAGCTCCCACAATTCCCATGTGTGGTAGGAGGGACTCAGTGGGAGGTAATGGAATCATGGGGGCAGGTCTTTCCCGTGCTGTTCTGGTGATAGTGAAGTCTCATGACATCCTGATGGGTTTATAAAGAGGAGTTCCTATGCACAAGCTCTCTGTCTTTGCCTGCCACCATCCATGTAAGACACGACTTGCCCCTCCTTTCCTTCTGCCACGATTGTGAGGCCTCCCCAGCCACACGGAACTGTGAGTCCATTAAACCTCTTTGTTTCGTAAATTGCCCAGTCTTGGGTATGTCTTTATCAGCAGCATGAAAACGGACTAATACAGCTGCCATACAGAAACTTATTTTCTTACAATTCTGGAGGCTAGAAGTCAGAGATCAAGATGTCACTAGAACTGACTTCCTCTGAGGCCCTCATCTTGGTTTGTCAATGGCTGTCTTCTCCCTATGTCTTTACATCCTCTTCCCTCTGTGCATATCTCTGTCCAAATCTCCTCTGCTTTGAAGGATTCCAGTCTTACTGGATTAAGGCCCACCCGAGTGACCTCATTTTAAATTAAATACTGTCTTAGTCTGTTCAAGTCACTGTAATAAAATAGCATAAGCTAGATAGCTTATAAACAACAGAAATGTATTTTTCTGGAGTTTGGGCAGTCCACGATCAAGGAACTAGCAGATTCAGTGTCTGGTGAGGCCCTGTTTTTGGGTTCACAGATGGTACCTTCTATCTATGAGAAGGCAAGGTACCTCTCTGGGGCCTGTTTTATAAGGGCACCAACCCCATTCATTAGGGATGCACCCTCATAATCCAATCACCTAATATCACATTGGTGATCAGGTTTCAAAATAGGAATTTGGGGGTGGGGGCACAAACGTTCAGACTATAGCAAATATTTACTTATTTCAAGACATGGTCTTGCACTGTCACGCAGGCTGCCATGCAGTGGTGCAATCTCCACTTACTGCAACCTCTGCCTCCTGGGTTCAAGCAGTTCTCCTGCCTCAGCCTCCCATGTAGCTGGGACTACAGGTGTGTGCCATCATGCCCAGCTAATTTTTTTTTTATTTGTAGTAGAGACAGGGTTTCACCATGTTGGCCAGACACATCTCAAACTCCTGACCTGAAGTGATCTGCTCGCCTCGGCCTCCCAAAGTGTTGGGATACGGTCCTGAGCCACCATGCCCAGCTACAAATATGTATTTAAAGATCCCTTTGTGTCTGGGAATGGTGGCTCACAGCTATATTCCAAGCACTTTTGGAGGCTGAGTTGGGAAGATCATTTGAGGCCAGGGGTTTGAGACTAGCCTGGGCAACATACTAAGACTCTGTTTCAACAGAAAAATAAAAAAATAGTGAGGTGCGGTGGCACACACCTTTGGTCCCAGTTACATGAGAGGCCAAGACAGGAGGATTAGTTGAGCCCAGGAATTTGAGGCTGCAGGGAGCCAGCACCATGACACAGTACTCTGGCCTAGGTGACACAGTGAGGAGTGAGAATCTTTCTTTAAACAAACAAACAAACAAATAAATAAATAAAATGAATCAATCAATCAATCATCCTTTCCCTTTTCCCCAAGTACGGTCACATTTTGAGGTACTGGGGTTAGGACTTCAACATACAAGTCATGGCAGGGTTGGGAACAAGGTGCAATTCAGCCCTCAACAGGCACCCTTCCAAGTCTATCTGTCAGAATGCCAGAAGCGGAGGTTCTATGTTGTCTTTTATGCCCTCTTCTGAGTTTAGATCAAGACCAAATTCCAATGTTACCCTTCTTAATTTTTCCTTTGTCTGTTACTCTCAAACGTTAAGTAAATGCTTCCTCTTTCCATGTATTTGATATCTACCTCTCTTAGCATGCGATATAATCACTGGGTACATATATCCTGGGACACGAGAACGATATGATGCTGTACCTGGCACAAAAACTCTGAGGTAGTCACTAATCACATTTTTAAAATAAAGAAGCAAAGTCATAGAAGGCTAAGTAACCTAACCAAAATCACAAAGCTAGGAAGTGATAAAGTCAGGATTTGAACACAGGTGTCCTCACCCCAGAATCTACACTCTTAAACCGCTATTTATTTTTAAAAATTAACCAGGCATGGTGGCACACACCTGTAGTATCAGCTACTTGGGAGGCTGAGGCAGGAGAATCACTTGAACCCGGGAATCCAGGAGGTGGAGGTTGGGGAAAACAAAACAAAACAAAAAACAAACAAACAAAAACACTACTTACTGACTTTGGAATCAAAGGGACTTGGTTTGAACTTCAACTCTGCCACTGAATTCTCTGTGAGCCTCTGAGAATGTTGCTCTAAGCATACCTCATTTGCTACTCTAACAAAAGCCGAGGACTAACAGTTATACTGGTTAGCATGCCAGGGGCAGGGGGTACACGGAACAAAACCCAGCGAGGCCTGTGTTCTCCTGGAGCCTACAGTGCAATGGGTGTGATGAACCTGGGTGGATGGAATGAGGTCGCAATTTCCTTGAGGATATATTATAAATCAACAAGAGTGCCCCGAAAGAGAGGAACATGATTATCCAAGAGCTTGTAACATAGAAACCTGCTGGATAATTAGAACAGCCATTCTATGTCCTGCTGGGACACACACCAGGAGGAGTAACTGGCATACCGGCATTAGCTAGGTGAGGGGTGTGGTCAAACGATACAGAGAAATTATTCCATACCCAGACAAGAGCATATCCCAATGTTCTATGGAGGAAAAGGGCAGGACAAAAAAATCAAGGAACATAAAAAGTAAGGTTAAAGTTGGTGCAAGACGATGCTGAAGAGGTATGCAGGGAGAGAGAATGCAAGATCTCTCTAAAGATTTCCACCAAAAAGATTTTACTGGAATTCATCCATAACCTGTGAATAATTTCTTCCCTGTGCAGTTGTACTGGGGATCCTATGAAAAAGCCATGTAATATGTCTGGGTTGTGGTTAGCATTCAGACATTAGTCTTGCAGTTTTATCAACTGTTATTTATTTCAAGAAATGTCTCGTCAACAGTCTCATCCACTGGGGTTTTAGTCTTCCTTTAAATTGATGTCCACATAAAATGTAGAACAATATATCTCACTATGTAGCACACATTTTCAGCCTTTAATTTGCATGGAAATTGCTAGATCAAATAATGTTGTCCTGCATAAAAACCACAACTGTGAAATCAAAACCTGCAAAAGTGGCCAAACCAGAGGATCTGCCAGATGCCACCAGTACTAATTATAAGCCACAGTGATTTGGGACAATATCTTTAAAAAAGAATAAGTCCTTCTTTCAGAAAGTACCATTAAAACTCTCCTTTTATAGAGCGCACAAGGCAACGCATTTAACATTCTTCTTCCCAAACTTTATTTGGTACAACTGAGTACTTTTTGCCCATGAGGTGAAGAACTGCTATATTTGATTGTGTGATTTTTCATCTTTACTTGTGCATATTCCCTGACGTTTTGCAAACATAATGTTAAGAAATCCCCTTTTCTCTTCTTTACCAAGTATAAAATTGAGAAGCTTCAAGTTCACCACTTTTGGTTGACAAGGGGAGCTAGAATATACAGCTCTGATTCTGTCCCTAAGATGCACTTTTCTTGTAGCACTTCTGGTGCCACTGCCTCATCGGCCTTGGGTAGTATTGAAGGAGAAATTACTCATATTTTTTCAAACTTTAGCCTAAGGGTGGATGAAAGACTCTTTATAACTCTAGCATGATGAAGACAATGCTAGAATGGTCACATTCAGCTTCACTAAATGGGATATCAACACCAAAATAAACAGGACCGTGAATGTAATCTGATTTACCAAGTATGACCCTGTGCACATTCAGCTTGTGGCTCCATGTGGCTGAAGACAATTCCTGGTTTTTCATCTTTCTCTAACTCTCAATATCTAAGAGTTCATTCCTAGCTATACTAAATCTTATACTCCCTAGTGGAAACACTGACTCCAACAGAGAGACCCACATCTTTGTTGTTTACCTAAAACCCATCTCTTCCTTGGTTGACTGACAAGAAGAATGAAATTCATATGAAACTCATCTCTTTTGCCTCCATAGGCTAAGGCTGTACTTTAATGGGCTCCAACAGCTTACTGTCTCTCAAAACAGATCTAGAAACACAAGCTCCATGCATATAACAGAAGGCTTATTTCCTTACAGATATTCCATTCTCCACATTCCAGCTTTCTCAATACATAGAAAGAAACAAAACATTTTCTAACCTTTCTCAATACTCAGATTCGTGCCACAGAAGATGGTATTTGTATGTCTAACAGCCATAAACCTTCTCCCATGTTACAGTCTTTAAAATACAGATGTTGCTTTAATAGCCACAATCATATTACATTGCATTTCATAATTTCAGAATCATTGTAAAGCTGTTTCACATCTCATTTCCCTAGACTCCAAACAGCTTTATTTCACCAGTTGGTGTAAGAATAACTCTAATACAAGGTAGCATGTGCTGTATCCCATGTCCTTTAATGAACTACAAACTCTGGGAGGACCCAGGCTCTGTTTGAATCATCTTCTGTGCAGCTGTGAGTTTGCACCTGCTAGTTACTCTGTATTTAATTGCTTATGGCAAACACTTTTCAACCCTGCTTTTCAGAATCTCACCTTTCTTCTACAGTAGGAGAATTCTACCTGTATTCTACTACAGATGCTGAGAATGTCAGAATCTTGATTTCCCAGATTCCCTTGCAGCCAGGGTGTGCACACAGGACCCAGGTTCTGTCATTCAGACACACCCACAGTGGACTTTAAAACTGGACCTAGAGGGCCGAGGTGCAATGGCTCACATGTGTAATCCCAGCACTTTGGGAGGCCAAGGCAGGAGGATCACTTGAGGCCAGGAGTTCAAGACTAGCCTGGGCAACAGTCTCACTTATAGTGAGACCCCGTCTCTATAAATAATTTAAGAATTAGCCAGTCTTGGTGGTATGCATGCACCTGTGGTCCCAGTTACTTAGGAGGCTGAAGTGGGAAGATCACTTTATCCTGGGAGGTTGAGGCTGCAGTGAGCCACGATCATGCCACTGAACTCCAGCCTGGGCAACAGAGTGAGATCCCATCTCAAAAAACACAAAAACAGGAAAAAGAGGTGCCAGGAATCAGGGCTATCTCTGGTAGCAATTGAGGTTGCAGACTAGCTCTCAGGGCACAACTGCAGAGGTACAAGTCAAAGTATTCAGGCTTTGAGTGTTTCCTCCCACTATCCCAGACTAGTTCTAGGGTATGATTTTTATCATTATTTCTGGCTGTATAAATCTGGGCCTGGTTTTCAGCTCTTTCAACAATACACTTTTTAATAAAACTTCTTTTCTGTTTAAATCAGCCAAAATCAGTGCCTGAAGTTTCCAGCTAAGAGTTCTCACCACATTTTCTTTATATAGAACACTAGCTCCAAGTTCCCACAGGCTGGTTGATGAGCATAAATGTGAGGCAATCACTTGACTATTGTTGATCTAATTCCTGCAGATAAGCAGAAAAAAATGGATTAGAGAAAAAAACAGACTAGTGTTTGGTTTGGGAGCCTATGGAAACAGCCTAGAATGCTGTTCTCCTTTCACTCAGAGTACAGATTATCCTCCCAGATAACTACCCATCAATCTGATCACAGTATCATATACAATATCATGTACATACACAGATATTCCTATCAGTAATGATGATGGTGGAAATGCTTAAAATCACTTTCTACTTTTAAGAGATTGAAAACCCATAACTAAAGAGGGATTTGTTTTTCCAGGTGACTATTTCAGGCCACAGGTTTCTGTACACTTTTACTGAAAATTTATTCTTTTGTGTTTTAAGAACAGAAATAGACATTTCCAAATAAATCTGCATAATCTAATCCTTCATGTTGTCATGGACTCAGGACGAAGTGAATCGTGCTTGAAGGCAGAAGTCCTTGCTCCTGGTGAGGAAGAAGTCCTTTCCTGAAGTGGGTATAAGATTCTGTCACCCTTCTGGGCTGTTCTCCCTTCCTGCCTTTTTTGTTTGTCCCTAAAGCTTCTGTCTGGGGAATCTCTCACTATTCCGAGGCTGGAAACACAAGGTGTCCTCCAAACAAACTTAGAGATGCACCTCATTGTACTGTCAAAGATTTGAGGACACAGCACTGAGCAATGATGTGTAAATAGATACACAACTGGGTCCTTGTTTTAGGCTGTGGTTACTCATGTCAGCATGCTTTCCACTGCATATCCCTTACCAGCAGGGTCGGCAACAGAGCCTTAAATCGCATAGCTGAGGGTATAGACAAAGCCTCCCAACCTTGGCTCTCAATCAGAACAAAAGTTGTGCTGAGACATCCAGAGAGCGCTGTACTGCTGGGAATGTTCATCTAGGGAAATCTAAAAATAGTGAGCTATTTTACTGCGGAAGCCCAAGGAGACCTTAAGATAACACTTTGCTATAAGTGAGTTTCAGGGAAATTTAACCTTCTAAAATACCAGTAAAGAAATCCTACCTAGAATGTAGTAGGATAAATTGGACTTAAGCTCCTTGCTTGTCAATTTCTAACAATCGGTGACTGGAGATCTGCACTAAGTCCTAATCACTGGCTTACTGGGAAAGAACACAAGATCGAGTAGTTATGTCTACCATAGCAATGGAGATGAAGAGAAGTAGTACAAGTACCATGGATTTGCAGACCCTGTTATCTGGTGTCACCAGGTCAATTAAGCATTGCCTGACTTCTTCAACTCTGTGTTAAAATCTCCCTCCTTGGAAAACCAGGTTACAGTCTTTAAAATACAGATGTTGCTTTAAAAGCCACCAGCACATTACATTGCATTTCATAATTTCATAATCATTGTAAAGCTGTTTCACATCTCATTTCCCTAGGCTCCAAACAGCTTTATTTCACCCAGTTGGTATAAGAATAACTCTAATACAAGGCAGCATACTTTCTAGCTACTTTCTAACAGAGTAGCCACCAATGCTAGCTACCTTCTCCCTTCCCTTGGAAAGATCACATCCTGGGAGTCTTAAAAATAAAATCACAGTTTAAGTCATTTCTGGTCCGTCCTATTCTGACAACATTCAGAAACACTAAAAACAATAAACTGTCCTTTTGGGAGGAAGTCTCAAGCACAGGTCTTACTTTGAAAGCTCCTCAGGTGGTCAGGAGATCGAGACCACCCTGGCTAACACAGTGAAACACTGCCTCTACTAAAAATACAAAAAATACCAAAACCAGACGGGCACCTGTGGTCCCAGGAGTCTGAAGCAGGAGAATGGCATGAACTCGGGAGGCGGAGCTTGCCATGAGCCGAGATCGTGCCCCTGCACTCTAGCCTGGGTGACAGAGCGAAACTCTGTCTCAAAAATAAATAAATAAATAAACAAATAAATAAATAAATAAACAAAATAAAGCTCCTCAGGTAATTCTAAAGCGTGATAAGGAAGATTGGAAACACCCACAGGAAAGCTGTAAAGGAGCCCTTTGACAGCACAGGTGGGAATGCCTCAGTCTGGCCGAGACCAGAGTCCAGTCTCCTTTTCTTCTGACCCTACACTCAACTGCATCAAGCCCACGACGTGACTTCCCAGGTCCTTCTCCTAGATACACTGTTTTTCTTTTTTAAATTTTGTTTCTCATTGCAGAAAGCTCTTATCAAAAGAAAGTGAACTCAGAAGTCCAACAGGTAAGAGATGAAAATGGGATTTGAAAGCCTAGAACCCATCTGATGCGTTCCACATCTCCTCTGAACCAAGTTCCAGAGTTGCAATTATTGACTCTGTCAATCAGAGAGCTGAGCTGGAGTTGAGTAACCTAATGTAGCTTGTCCCAAACCATATGCCACAAACCGCTACATCCTCAAGACATTCACAGGTGTTGTCTGGAAAAACAACAAGAGTGAGAATCCCATGGTCAAATACACCATCCACACTCTCCCACTCTTGGCTAGAGGCTCTAAGATGCCCTGCAGTTTTTAAAAATGTTGTTTAATCTAATACTTCTAAAACTAATTTCAATAGGTTTTTGTGGAACAGGTGGTGTTTGGTTACATGACTAAGTTATTTAGGGGTGATTTCTCAGATTCTGGTGAACCTGTCACCCGAGGAGTGTACACTGTACCCAATGTGTGGTCTTTTATCCTTCAACCCCCTCCCACCCTTTCCCTAAGTACCCAAAGTCAATTGTATCATTCTTTTTTTTTTTTTTTTTTTTTTTTTTTTTTTTTTTTTGAGACAGAGTCTCACTCTGTTGCCCAGGCTGGAGTGCAGTGGCGTAATCTTGGTTCACTGCAAGCTCTGTCTCCCAGGTTCACACCATTCTCCTGCCTCAGCCTCCCGAGTAGCTGGGACTACAGGTGCCCACCACCACGCCCGGCTAATTTTTTTTGTATTTTTAGTAGAGATGGGGTTTCACCGTGTTAGCCAGGATGGTCTCGACCTCGTGATCCACCCGCCTCAGCCTCCCAAAGTGCTGGGATTATAGGCGTGAGCCACTGCGCCCGGCCCATTGTATCATTCTTAATCCTTTATATCCTCATAGCTTAGCTCCCACTTATGAGTGAGAACATACAATGTATTGTTTTCCATTCCTGAGTTACTTTGCTTAGGACAATGGTCTCCAATTCTATCCAGGTTGCTATGAATGCCATTATTTCACCAAGAAACAATTTTTCTAAGAAGCATCTGTCATTCAGGAGACCCAGTTTGGAAATTCCAATTCCTTCTTGTAAAAGATGAGAAATGAGGGTTTAGAGAGGACATAAGTTGTCTACAGGGACTGAATCACAGTCTGCCGATGCCTCATACATCTCCTTGGCCCATGGAAGTTCCCCAGGCCCCGATTGTCTCCTGCATGCTGGCAGCTTTCCCCTCCAATGCCTATATTTGCAGTCACTGTCAGAATTTCCTTGGATTTCCTGGACACTTGCTGTGGGAAAGGGGCATGATGAGAGTTGGTAAATAAATGTACTTAAAATTTTTCCCATCCTCATGGTGGGGTGTGCCCTACATAGATTCTCAGAGGGTCTCCAGTGGGAGTGAGCCCTGGTTGCCCATTGCAGAAAGTCTGCTCATGAGTGCCTCACTGGTTGGCTTTCCTCCTTTGCCTGCCCATAACTCTACTTCCTCACCTGTTTTTCCTGGATCCACTTCCTAATGAATTAACCACACAGGAATACTTGTCTCAAGGCCTGCTTTGGGAGGAAACCCAAACGAAGAGTTACTTACAAATCCAAGTGAAGAACAATGACCTAGATGTAAGGTCCTGTTCAGACACTAAATAAATGATTTGGTTTTTATAAACGAAATCAGATTCTAGGTTAAGATTCCAAGTTTTAAACAGCCATAGACATTTCCTCCTGAGACAAAGAGCTAAATTCTACTGTCAAAATCCAGATTTTCAGCATTTTCTTCCTTGTAACCCCTAAAAAAAGAAAGAAAGCAGGCTGTGTTAGAGACAACACATTTTGCCTTATCTTCAGAAAGAATGGCTTCTCCACCATGTGCCCTCTGGTGAAAGGTTACAGTCAAAAACTGTCATGGCTGAGCGCGGTGTCTCATGCCCGGAATCTCAGCATTTTGGGAGGCTAAGGTGGATGGATCACTTGAGGTCAGGAGTTCAAGACCAGCCTGGCCAACATGGTGAAACCCTACCGCTACTAAAAATACAAAATGAGCCTGACGTGGTGGCACATGCCTGTAATCCCAGCTATTAGGGAGGCTAAGGCAGAAGAATCGCTTGAACCTGGGTGGCAGAGGTTGCAGTGAGCCAACATCACGCCATTGCACTCCAGCCTGGGCAACAAGAGCAAAATTATCTCAAAAAAACAAACAAACAAACAAACAAAAAAACACTATGTCATGTTGCTAGAATTTTCTTTCAGACCTAAGAAGGAAAGAGAAATGCTTAAGAAAGCTGAACTCAGGAATTTCTCAACAGGCTGCACATCTGAGGGGGCTCGGACTGCCAATTTTTTTTTTTTTTTTAAACAGTGAATAAATTTGCTCAAGAAATTAGCTGTCGATAGCAGGGGTATAAAAACCTAGCCAGAGATTTGTATGTTTGGCCGAGGATCTCAAACTGTCTTCCAGATCGTTGAGGGTCAGTAAACCTGACACATTTTTCTCGGCAACTTCTTCCCCCCTTTAATTTCCAAACTCTGAAATTATAAAAAACAACTTTCATATGTGTTTTTTTCTTAAATTATTAGTTGATATCAAGCAGGCAGGTAAGCATTTTCTGGTTACTCTTATCAGAAGGATTTTCAAGAAACCGTATTTTGGTAGATGTGATTTTCCCTATATTTGAATTGTACACACTTCTGGTATGTGGATGGGGAGCATTTATGCTTGAAATCTTATGGGAGATGCCTCTGCTTTCACAGAGGCAGGGAGCCCAGTTTGGCGGAGGGGTGCTCTAGGCAACTTGGCATTAAAGAGCTGACAAAGAGAGAAATACCTATCAAGGTAGGAAAAATACAGCTCCTTTCCTTTACCTCCAAGAAGACCGATGATGACCAAGAGCAGTTGGTTAGCAGTCGGAACAGGCATTATCATCAGATGAGTAAGTTGTTAGAATCCATCTGTTCAGCTCTGAGTGTTTTAAGAACTGACTGGATCCACAGTTGTGTGTTTCAAAACACAACTCTATCTGACTGCTCTTCGTCCAAAGTTATGGTCACCTGGAAATCCATTCCTCAGAAGCATTGCTCTAGTGTCCCATGAGGGTGTGACCTGTCACTCATTCTTTCTTCATCGCCTTCTTGATCCTCAGCTTTTGTCAGGCTCATTGCCAGAAACTTCCCACTGTCCTGTTGTCTCACCCCAAACCCAGACACATGACCAAACCATCTGACTCTCTCCTTGCTTGGCTGTGAAACCAGATTTACTTCTGAAAGGTAGGAGATGACATCTGGAGGCATTGTTCCCATCTTCCTTGGCCTCCCACTTCCTTGGAAGTATAGAAAAGAGCTAGAAAAATACTAACTCTTTTCTACACTTCCACCTCTGATACCTTCAGCCAAGCCTCCTCCCCATAGACATTCCACTGGCTCCATACAATATCCATAACCCTTCAGGTACAAAGTATCCTCTGAAGATTACATAGGAAATACGTGTACTGGTAAGGAGATTCTCCACATAGCAGAACCAAGACGACATAAGGAAGTATATAGAAATACTTACTACTAGTGATTGGCTCATGTGTTTATGAAGGCTGAGAAGTCCCATAGTCCGCTCACTGCAAGCTGGAGGCCCAGGAACACTGCTGATATAGTCCTAGTCCAACCCCAAGGGTCAGAGAACCAGAGAAGCCAATGGTAAAAGTCCCAGTTCAAGTCCAAAGGCCCGAGAACCAGAAGCACTGATGTCTGAGGGCAGGAAAAGATGGATGTCCCAGCTTAAGCAGAGAGTGAGTCTGCCTTTCCTCAGCCTTTTTGTCCTATTTGGGCCCTTGATTAATTGGATGATGCCTTCCCCATTGGCACAGGTGGCTCTTCATTCAGTCTACCAATTCAAATACTCATCTCTTCCAGAAACACCCTCAAAGACCCACTCAGAAATAATGTTTTACCATCTATCTGGGCATCCCTTAACCCGGTTAAGTTGACACATAAAATTAACCATCAGTCTCCTACAAAGAATGCTTTAAGAGGCAGATAGAAAAGGTTCTCTTTAACCAAAAATAACTCCCTCAGAAACTAGTCATGGGACCAAAAAGTCCATCATCACTCAACTCATTTCTCTGGATGAATGAAAAACTCGAAAGGCAACTGACTAGGGAGATGGAGAACATAGGAAGTTATTATCAGCCATAAGCCCTCCAGCTACAATGAACTTATCAGATTTGCTCTGTCCACCAGCAAGCTTGATGAAATGGGATCTTGGACACAAAATGCATGTTTGGGGATCTAACAAGGAAAAATGCCTGGGGCCCAAGGTACTGAGCAATCTAAGTGGTTTTCCTTAGTTATGACACTAACGGGGAGGAGGCAATCACTACACTACGTGGGTATTACATGCCCAGAGAAAGAACATAACCCAAAGGAGAAGACACACGCAGAGGTAGGAAAAGATAGTGACGATGATAATCAAATCAGTAGCCATACCTACCATTCAGTGAGAAGGCACAATGTCAGGCACTTAGCATACATTAACTTATTTGATTTTCATGATCCATATCCTAAAGAGTTATTCTCATTTCCATTTTACAGATGAGTAAATTGAGGCTCACTGACAATTCATTTCTTACCTAGTCACACAGTAAGTGGTAGGTTTTGGGTTCAAACCCAGATTCCTCTCCAATGGTTGTCATTATTCCATTTGACTATGCTATCTTCCTGACAATGCAACAGTTACAGTTAGGGAGCACATGTGGTTTCTCAGGGAAAAAGAAAAAGTGTAGGGGGAAACCCCCAGGACATTTCTCTAAAGTCTTGGCCTAGAACAACAAAAATGCTAGCAAACTAAACTGATGATCGCTCCTTGGCCTCACACGCCACCATTTACCTAAGTCTATGGCTCCCAACTGGGGACTCAGTTGTTGCATGGGATCTGCGTGTCCATATGCACACTAACCCTTGCCTGCAGACAAAATACATCATGCGCGTATCAAGATATTTCTGTAATTAGTCATGTACCAGTTGATTCTAAAATGTTATTGAGTTCACAAGATATTTATCATTGTATATTTCCCAACCTAGGAATATTGAAAGTATAATTAGAATCATGTGGGATAGATGTGTTTGTCATTAAAAGGGGATTTTCAATTCTACCATCCAGAAATTCCATTCCTAGCTATTTACTTGACAGAAATACATCAACCCACTCATTAATAATCGACGTTGTGCAGGAATGGTCATAGCAGCATGTTCACAATTTCCCCCAAAGTGGAAATGACCCAAGTGCCAACAAAAGTGGAATGGGTAAGAACAGTGCAATGCTGTATGGTACTAAAAGCAGACAGACTACAAGTACACCCAACAACAGCATTGCTCTCACAAATGTGATACACAGCAAGGGAGCCAGACACATTACAAAGCACCCACTGTGTAATTACTTTTATATCATATTCAAAAACAAGCAAAACTCATCTAGGCTGTTAGAAGTCAGGAGAAAGATTACTTTGAGGGATGGAGGGAGAGTGAGCGAGGGAATCTTCTAATCTTCTAGAGATGCTTATAATGTTCAGTTTCTTGATCTGGGTGTTGATCACATAGGTGTATGCAGTTTGTGAAAATTCCATGAGCTGTGAATGTGATGTGTACATATTTTTTTATTTATGTGATATCTTAGTAAACATTCAAAAAAACAGGAAGAGCTGTATGACAAAGATAACCCATTGCTCTGTAGAAAAGTTCTTCCCAGCCAGGCTGGGCACCTACCCTTTGCCAAACACACACATCTTTTTCATCCCTATTTGTGCTCAGGCCATATTCTCACCTTCAAATTATCCACCTCATCATCTCTGCCCATTAAAACGCTTTCCATTTTTTGAAACCCAGCTCAAGGTCCCCACCTCCAAGGAACCTTTCCACTTTTCCACAGCCAGAAGGGAATTCTTGCTGCCCCACATCCTGGAGTGTTTTGATAGCATTTCTCTGACCACAACTCTGAGGTCTTTTGAGCCCCACATATAGCCTTGCAAGTGATAGGTCATTGAGAAAGGTTTTCTGTTGTAAGAACACCTACCTTAACCTCGTAGTACAGTGATCTGTGTTTGCTTTACTTCCTGCCTTCAAGAAGCTCTTGGGAGAAATAGGTCTACGTGTCTTTGCACTGCTCACCACATCCAACGCATAATCATGCATATTGTAGACGCTCAGGTAATGTTATTGAATAAAGGTAAATGTCACCTGTGGGAAGAATTTGCCGTGAAAGAGATACCTGGAAGATCTCAGCAGATCTACTACATGCCTTTTGTTTTCTCTGCCACTCTGTGGCCCAGGCTGGAGTGCAGTGGCATGACCACAGCTCACTGCAGCCTTGGGCTCAAGTGACCTCCCACTTGACCTCCTGAGCTCAAGTGATTCTCCCATCTCAGTCTCCCAAGTAGCTGAGACTACAAGAGCATACTACCACACCCAGCTAATTTTTTTTATTTTTTATTTTTTATTATTTTTTTGAGACCTGGTCTTGCTCTTTTGCCCAGGCTGGTCTCAAACTCCTGAGCTCAAGCAGTCCTCCCACCTCAGCCTCCCGAAGTGCTGGGATTACAGGTGTTAGCCACCGCATCCAGCCCTATTTCATGTCTTTATAAAAGAAAATATAGAAGACTTCAATATGAGGTCACCCTTTCTCCTCAGTGGCTGGTATTTTATTGGGTTTGTACTTAACTGAAAGCCCCCTTGGGGGGTCTAGTTATCTATACAGGCAAAAATGTGAGCTTTTCAGTCAGAAAACTGAAGGCAGCTGAGATGTCTGGATCACAGTGATGAAGAGGCTCAGCGCAATTCCAAGTTCCTTGGATCAACCTTGGCAGATGCTTCCACATTCTAAGAAGCAGCATCCAACAATCAAATCAGCACAGCAACATGCAATGAAAAATGACAGAGTGGCATCAACAGACAAGCGCTTAAGCCCACTCCAGCTTTGTCTCCCACAAGAACAACAGCATTTCTCAAGAGTCCCTGATGTGTCCTCGATCTATGATTCTGCTCCCCCTTCCCTCTTTTCTTCCCTTTTCAATAAGCTGCACATTGTTCAAGACAAATTCACTGTGAAATGATTTTTTTAATCATTAGGGCAAAATGAGCAGTGTTAGAGTGCTAAGATTCCTGAATTAATAAAATTGCTGCCATCCATGATTTTAACTTTCTCTTTTCTGTTGACAGAAGCCAAGACATTAGGAGATATTTTCCAGCACTATAGTCAAACTGTTCATTTTTAGATTTGTGGGCAGGCTGAGTGATCTCCAGCCAGAATCTCAGCCCTCAGCTCTACATTCCTATGTCATTCTCTTACCACAGTATCATTTCTGGTCTCCCCCAAGTCATTGCTTTGGAGAAAATGAAGCACATTTTCAGAATATAAGAATAACCCAGGCAACCTAAGGCCAACTAACAAGGCAGTTGGTGAAGTCAGCAGAAGCAAGAGCTGATATTAGCAACATACATGTGGGCAACACCTTCCATCATGAATATCTGTATCAAGACATTTTATATCTGCACAAAGAATTTCATTGGTGGATGCAGCTTACAGGTTCAAACACCCTAAAGGGCCCACATCTTTTCCTGTTTTTATTGAAAGTACAAGGAAACTCAGCACTTAAAATATGTATGCCAGGACTAACCTACTTACATTCAGGTCTCAACTTGAATTTCCTGTCTCATGAAAGCCTGGCCCAGTCCCAATTAGGAGCTGGACACTCTTAACATTCTTCCTCTATGTCACTTGCTGCAATTGTAATTTACTAATTATGTGTGTGATCATCTCTTCACAGAAATAGAAGTTGCATGCAGGCAAGGATTCAATCTGTCTTGTTCATGCCTGATATGGTTTGGCTGTATCCCCACCCAAATCTCACCATAAATTCCCACACGTTGTGGGAGGGACCCGACAGGAGGGAACTGAATCATGCGGGCAGGTCTTTCCCATGCTGTTCTCATGACAGTGAGTAAGTCTCATGAGATCTGACAATTTTAAAAACGGGAATTTCCCTGCATAACCTCTCTCTTTGCCTGCCGCCATCCATATAAGACATAACGCTCCCCCTTGCCTTCCACCATGATTTTGAGGCCTCTGTCACCTAGGCTAGAGTGCAGTGGCACAATCTCAACTCACTGCAGCCTCTGCCTCCCAGGTTCAAGTGATTTTCCTGCCTCGGCCTCCTGAGTAGCTGAGATTACAGGCATGCACCACCACGCCCAGATAATTTTTTGTATTTTTAGTAGGGACAGTGTTTTACCATGTTGGCCAGGCTGGTCTCGAACTCCTGACCTCAGATGATCCACCTGCCTTGGCATCCCAAAGTGCTTGGATCACAGGTGTGAGCCACCACGCCTGGCCAACCTTACCTCTTCCTTTTAAGTAGCTCTCTTCATTTCCAGCTAGCAGGTAATTCTTGATGCTTTTGGATCACTCCCTACCAGAAAAAGCACTAGTGAATTCCTCATACCCGTGTGAATAAAATGTTTTCCATAGCTTGGAATACTCCACGTGGTCCCCAACCTGTCTTCAATTCCCTTCCCACTTGATCCTTCAATGTTCCCCTTCATGCGGGTAGCCCTTCCTAATTATTTTCTACCTGAAGATGTAACCAAATACTCCCACATTTTCTGGAACTTTGTAAATGTTTAGTTTTATAAATTAGAAAGCATATGCTAAATTGTTCCTAGTAGTCTGGAAGGATCTTCCAGTCATAATCTGGATCATATTGGTCTTTGTTTACCCCAAAATGCCTAACACTCTGTTTGACACATAATAGCTTTTCAAAAACATTTCTTGAATTTAATCAAGTTCATTCTTTCATTTATTCTTTGAAACACACAGTTTCTATTTACCAACGACCGCCCTACCCCAGGGATAAAAATGTACAATTGTGTGACCTTAAGCACCAGCCTTAACTCTTCCAGACCTTGATTTTTTTCTCTGTAAAATGATCTGTGCTATAAACCAGGTAAGATAACTCACATGAAACACTTAGCCTAGTGTCTGGCACATAGTATGTGCTCAGTAAATGTTAACCTGGTATTATTATTGCCTCCCAAGACAGTCTGTTCCATTGCCAGGCAGCTACAATTACTAAAGCATTCTTCCCAGTTCCGGGTAAAAATATAGCTCCCAATGACGCCTGTTCATTGATCTTAGCTTCCTTGATGTGAGCAAGAAGAATGAATTAACTTCTAAGTAGGCTCAGATAATACTTCTAAAAACCTGATACTCTGCACCAGGCGTGGACTGAAAAAAGGAAAACTGAGGTCAACTAGGGAGAGAGGGCTGGATTTCATTAATTCCATGGATTTCTAAAAAGAGCTAAGATTCTTTAAGTGGGTTCATTTTCTACCTTGCAAGTTTCTCTCTGTGAGTCCAATATACTGCTTAAATTTCATTTATTTCCTCTAGCTGTAGTGTTTTGGTAAGCAAGGAAAATTCTGCAAAATGACTTCACCATTGGCAGTCATTTGCCCTTGGCCAAACTGACTCGCAATTATTCTAGGAGTGTCAGAAGTTTCCAAATTAGCTTAGTCCCTGTCTATTGCTGAGTAGGCTCCTCAGGTTGGGTCATGTCTATGCCCTGGGCCTCGTGCAGGATGGATCCTATTGCCCCTGAAGAGTAGGTGCCCGTTGTCCTGATTTTCCCCCACAACTGATTCAGCTCCTGCCAGTAACTACAACATTGACATTTCTATTTTTTCAGCATCCTGCACCCACTTGCACTAGACTCCTCTGTCTCTGGTTTTATTTTTTTAAGTAAATGACCTTTAACTGACAGCCGCTTCCCTTCTTGGAGAGACCAGGCTATTCACTTTCTTCAATGCACTCTCAAACTGTTGTGTTGTGCTCTCAGGTTAGACACGCCAAGCTGTAGAGAAGCTTCCACACCCACACACAGTTGCTGGGTCTAATTTTCAGAATTGTGAAATGATTTCCAGAAAAGTTAAGAAGCTTCTGTAGCTCTTCAGGGGTTATAATTACTTTTGTTCATGTACACACTAACTTTAGAATAATCCACAATTTTCCTTCAACTCAAGCACCCAAGAGAAAATAAACTGTGTAGTATTTTTTTTTAACAAAGTTCACTTAGTATCTACTATAGTCCACTGCAGACAGCACTAACCTCCCAACTGACCCTCTGTCTCTAATTTTGTCTTTAATCTATTCTCCACTAGATCAGAGGACTGTTTTAAAATATATAAATCAGAATATCTTACAGCCCTGCTTAGAAGTGCTCAACAGCTTCAATTCTACTCAGAAGGAAATCATGGACTTCAAAGCCCTATTCCTCTGGCTTCTGGCATTTCTCCACTCACACCATCTTCTCGTTTGCTCACCACACACAAGCACACAGAACTTCTTACAGCGCCTCAAATGTGTCAAATCTTTCCTGGCAAAGGCTCACGGTTTTGCACTAACTCTTCCTTCCACCTGGATTATGCTTCCCTAAGGTCTAAATATCTGGCTCGGTCTCATCCTTTTGCCTCCATCATAAATTTAACTTCCTCTGAGAACTCCAGAGTAGAACCCTCTTCCTAACTATGCAAAGCTGCTCTTTCAATAATTTAGCATATTTTCTTCACAGCCAGCCATACTCAGTGCCATGCTTCTTAGAACTGCCACGATTTATGTAGATGATGGCACCAATTCCAAATAAATAAAAAGACGAATGAGAAGAATCTTCAAACACAGACTTGCTGCATTACTTCCTCTGGAGGGAGAAAAACAGTAACACAATAACAACCTTTAGTCATTAAACTTATGTGAATCGTATATAAAAGCTACCTCCGTAACAGCCCCAGAGACATTGCTAGGCATATGATTAAAAAGAAAATATTCTCCTTCCTTCTCTTGAGCAGTGCCTTGTTCGCTTTTTAAGGAAATCCTACCATGATGGAGCATCTCATTGTCACTGGAAGAGCCAAGTCTGATGTAATTGCAACAACAGGTTTCTCCTTTAATATTCCAATTTTCTTCTTGGACTGAATTACCAACCCACTTCAAACACTCCTTAGATGCTGCAAAAGCAGTAAAATTAAGCAGAGATATTTCCTCTTGATCACTGTCCATTGTTGTGCTCTTCAAAAGACAAGACACTTGACACAGAAACTTCTGTCATCAGTGAACAAACAAGCCTATGGCTTATAAACCTAGCAAGAAGCACGTCCCAATTTCACAAATCCTGGAAATTGAAGAAATTCAAAATCAAAATAGAATTTAAAAGTAGCAATCAGGCCAGGCACAGTGGCTTATGCCTATAATCCCAGCACTTTGGGGGAGCTGAGGCATGTGAATCGCTTGAGGTTAGGAGTTCGAGACCAGCCTGGCCAACAAGGCGAAACCCCATCTCTACTAGAAATACAAAAATTAGCCAGGTGCAGTGGTGGGCACCTGTAATCCCAGCTACTCGGGAGGCTGAGGCAGGAGAATTGCTTGATCCCAGGAGATGGAGGTTGCAGTGAGCCGAGATCACGCCGCTGCACTTCAGCCTGGGTGACCAAGCAAGACTGTCTTTAAAAAAAAAAAAAAAAAAAAGTTGCATTCGGTAAATGCTAACACTTCGTGAGTGCTTACTCTGTATGAGAGGTGGTTCCAAGGCTTTAATAGTTGTTATTTCATTTAAACCCCATTATCAATTGTTTGAAGAGGTAGCTACTATCTCTGCATTTTACAGATGAGAAAACTGAGGCATAAAAAGATACAAATGCACAGTATCACCCAGAGAGTAAGTAGTGTATTAGGATTTGATCCCAGGGGTTCTGATTTCAACCACTTATTGTTTCACTGTGCACCAGAAAGACTTGGGAGTAAATATATCATATTTAATGGACACACACAATAACCAAGTACTAGGAGTACCAAAGGGAAAAGGTTTCCGTAAGTGGTTATGCAAGACTTCTGCTGCTTTGCCAAAATCCTGAGACACTAATAAGTGTGGTCGTTCTACTCAACCTCATGTGATTCATCGACCAAAAGTTGTAGGGATTCATGCAACATCTCCCTTCTCTTGCAACTGGGGCAGATCTTTTGTACCTAACCCTTGTCTGTCCGAGCTGTTACACTATAGAGTCTCACCACCAGTTTCTTCTCTTATGCAGTCAATTTTCATCCTAAATCTGTTCTAATCACTTTGACGTCCCATACCCACTACTTATTACACCAACTGGGTATGAATCCCCAGCTTTTCCCCTTACTATGTGGGGAACCTTGAATGTATTACTTAACCACATCTTAGGTTAGGTGCCCTCTTCTTAAGTGAGACTATAATAACTTTCTCACAATGTTCTTTTGAGGATCTCGTTTATAGTGACTCCTCAAAAAATGGTAGCTATGTTGCAAAATAAAGCACCGAGAATGTAAGACTTATGTGTGTGTGGCTCTACTAGTATTTCCAGGTTTACACCACACAAATGCCCTTCGAGAATTTTTACCTCTGAAGTCTGCCTTCTCTCCTGTAGACCAGCATTTCTCCCAGTGTGGTTCTTGGACCCTTTGGATCAGATTCACGGGCAGTGCTTTGAACATTCAGATTCATAGACCTTGTTCATTGGAATCTCTGGGAATGATCTTGACTATCTTTATTATTTATTTTATTTTTAAATTTAAAGTTCCAGGATATGTATGCAGATGTTCAGGTTACATAGGCAAATATGTGCCATGGTGGTTTGCTGCACCTATCATCCCATCACCTAGGTATTAAGCCCCAGAAGCATTAGCTTTCATTTTTAAAGCCTCCTCGCCACTCCAGCAATACACACATACACCAATGACCAAGTCTTACTGCCCAGTCTATGATCATGTTCTGAGATTCCTCCAGCTCTCCTGTCACCCAAATGTCATCATTTAAAGTCTGTCTGGAATTCCTCCTCATTCATAAAACCTTTCCAGATTCCACCCTCTAGAAATAACATGTTCTTGTTTTGAATTATCACAGCATTTATTTATATACATGATGACTCTTCCTAATGTTTTCAAGCTCTTTGAAGTGAAAGTTAGTATGCAACTCATACTAGTATCTCCAAAGCTACCTGTCACAGGGCTTTGCCTGGAGTTAAGTGCTCAGTGAAAGTGAATTGAATAGACAGCATGGTGTCCAACCCAATGCTTTTAGATCATTTTGATAAACCACATATATTAGAGTAATAACCTGACTCAGGGGAGGAAGAGGAGGGAAGTTGACAGAACAAACCTTAAATCTCTTTCTCTCCTCACCATTTTCTGATTCCTGCTGCCATCACCATCCCAGGTTGCCTCTTTATTCCTTAGCCCAAGTCTTGGTAAGGATGCAATGAGTGGGAGCCCTTCCTTGCTTCTCTTTAGCACAGTTGAGACTGGTGATGAAATTAGGTTATTTCTCTTTTAATTTAAAAACAAAAAAGGTCATCAATATAGCAAACACAAACAATGTAAAATCGTCATGTTTCCCTGGTAGGGGCTCCTGTATAGCCCCAATGACTGGAACAATTTCTCTGGCATCTTGGGTGACTTCTGGCTGTGTGAGCCCTGCAGGTTGATTGCTGTGCTCACTGCAGCTTTGCTAAACCAAAACCAATCACTCAGTCTGCTCCCTTCTTAAAGCACCCTACCATTTTGTTTTGCTCCCACCCACCCACAGTCTCTTTACAGCCTGGATTTTGCTTGGAGGGACATACCTTATCCCTAGGCAGTGACAAGCCAGATGGCACTAACTATGCCCGTGTAATTTCAGACCCAAGAGTATGATCACATTTCAATAGGATGAGAGTAATAATATGCATTTTCCACTCATTCTCATCTCACTATCCCATGTCACTCACTCTGTAGCTCTTCAAACACACCAAGCTCTTTCCCATCTTAAGCCTGTGCATAAGCAATTTCCTCTATGTACAATGCCCTTTTCCGCTATTCATATGAATATATGAATCTTTCCTTTAAGAATCATCTCTTCTTTTAAGCCTCAGTTTAAGCATTCAGTCCTCAAAAGAGGCTCCATGGCTGTATTTTTAAAGTAATCTTTCCCAATTCTTTTTCTACTTTAGTCCCTTATTTCCTTCCTAGTACATACCATAGTCTATAATTCTTCTATTCATTGTTTTTATTGGCTTGCTCTTTGTCTTTCCAGAAATGATAGAAAATGAACAAGGTCAAGAGTTGTACCCATCTTCTTCATTTCTGACATATAGTAGCGGCTCAATAAACATTTGTTGAACGATGGAATAAAATACACAATATATAACGACAAGGAAGAAAAGGGAGTCACAATCAGATGCATCAAATCTTTTATTCATATAGTGTATAATTTTACCACCAGGAAATAATAACTTTTAATTTTGTAACAGTTAAGATCTCAACATTACCTATATGCTTTGGGTTATTTTGCTGTCAAAAGAAATAGATCCTTTTCATTCCGCTAGGTTGTGATTTACCATAATATTTATTCTATAGTCCCTTAAGAATAAATCTCTTTTCTTCCCATTGAACCCAACTCCTAGAGATTACAACTTGACATCCTTATGAGACATCGACACAGGGAAGACAACTTGAAGAAGCAGATGTGGCTATTTTAGAAGAAAAAAGAATTTCCACATACTGTTTTAACTTTGCAAGTCTCAAAGAATTCTTTCATGACAATACACTGAGAACTACTTCGTGAAAATAAATAGCCACAGAGGAATATGGATTTAATTGCTTGAAATGCTGCATTAGCTAAAATAAAACAGCTGTGATCACATTCTGGGGTAAAAACCATTGTTCAACAAAGAGTTCTATTAAAGATCACCCCAGTGATGAGTCTTGTTCTCTCAAACTCAGGCATGCCACTTCCTGGACCACCAGGGTAACAGTGATTTCAATTTGGGGGGACATCTGAGTTGGAGAAATGTTGTCTACGCCATAGGGCACAGGACTGCTTAATAGATTTTTCTTTTTTCCCCCAAATACAGAGCTCAAGTTACTCAAAATTACTCAGCAAAACAAATTCCTTTCATATTTCTATAATCCCAGGACACAGGAAAGGTGCTGGGCTGGCAGCTTGGACTTTCAGAGTTCCAGTTTACTCAAAAATAAAACGAATTAAGTAAAAGATGAAATGAGCAGAGTTTGTCCAAGTTCTTCCTGAGCAGTCTCAACGAAGAGACCTTGTTCCCCAAGGATATGTCTCCAAGGTGGTGATATTTTGTATTTCTCAGGGTCAGAAACCACCTTGAGATACTGACAGGGCCATAGATCCCTCCACCTAAAATTCTCATGAACGTATTAGCACACAGTTTGAAACCCAACTTCCAGAACATCTAAAAACATCTAAAATTATCTATGGCCCACAGGCTCAAAACTCCCATTCTAAAAAAAAACAGAAGTAGGGCTTGAGATGGGAAAAGCCAAGAATTCAAGTGTTTTTTCCACCAACCACTATCATGTATCCATTTTAAATGCCTCTACCACACACCAGTCTCACCCCTAACCCCTCCGCTGACCATTTGCAAATTTGACGCACAACCAATAGATCAAAGAAAGCAGGTAAGTAGAAAGGGAAGTTGAAGGGAAGGGGAGCAGAGGAGCTTTTGAGCAGAAACTCAAGTTGCAATATTCTGTAGAGTCCTATATTATTAATGTTATCCCCTTGACTTCACGAGCCAATGGTTCTCAAAGTTTAATGTGCATTAGAGTCAACCTGGGAAGATCACCTTAACACGCAGATTTCTAAGTCTCCCCTGGCGTCCGATTCAAAAGGATCTTATGAATGTTTTATTAAACATTCGGCTGAAGCTAGTGGTCTTTTTCCTTTCATCCATACCCCTGCTAAGGGAATCTTCCAGGGAAGAGCTGTAGGGAGAGGTTGCTAGATGACTCAGCACCTGAAAATTGCCCAATTACTGATTATCAGCTAATCAGGAGCCTTAATTTCATCAGCAGGGTCCCTTTGCCATGTAGGATAACATATTCACGGGCGTGACGGCAAAAAGAGGAGGCCGTGGAGGCTGAAATCTTTCCTTTGCCCACCTTTCCCACTCATTTCTCAAGACTCTCCTTCCTCCACGGTAACTCGAGTGATTTTGACCCTCAAAAATGACTCGTCCCTTTTTGAATTCCTTTTATACCTCGTTTAGCTGTTTATTGTGAGCAATAAACTGGAGATAATATCTTTCACTTGTTATCTAATTATTTCATGTTTCTTGTTACCCGATACCCGATTAATAATGCTTTGGGAGCAAAACATGTTTTCAATGTCTCTTCGCACCACACAATATATAACTAATCACAAGCACACAGTGGGTACAACCAGCACTTGTTGCTTTCACCTACCCAGCATCTACACTCCTTTTCTCCACATTCTTCCCTGGTAAGAGCATCTCAGTTTGTTTTTGGAGAACTGCCTTCCTCCAGCCTGTATCCATTTGTTTCAGATGGGGCTAATCCCACGCCATTCCAAGTGAGGGCACGTGATCTAGGTTGGGCCAATCAGCAGAACCCATTTCCCTGACTGCAGTGATTGGTTCATTATCATCACCTGACCTTTGCCGTGCTAAAGAGATTTCAGTCTCAGAACTTTAGCAAGTGCAAGCAAGCAAGGAGTCGTCTCTTTCCCTGTAAGTTGCTGGGGTTAGTGAGTTGCTGGGGTTAGTGAGCTTCTGTCAGCCATCTTGTTACCACTAGGGGAAGATCTGTTCAAAAATGGAGCAACACACATTTAAGCAGGGCTGAGAGATACAGAGCCAGGGACAGAGTCCTACAAACCTGGTGTATTAGCCTATTTTCACACTGCTATAAAGAGTACCCAAGAGTGGGTAATGTATAAAGGAAAGAGGCTTGACTCACAGTTCCGTATGGCTGGGGAGGCCTCAAGAAGCTTACATTCATGGCAGAAGGCGAAAGGAAGACATACATTTTCTTCACAAGGTGGCAGGAGAGAGAAGTGAAGAGCCACAGGGAAGAGCCCCTTACAAAGCCATCTGATCTCATAAAACTCACCCACTATCATGAGAACAGCCTGGAGGAAACCAACCCCATGACTCCATTACCTCCACCTGGCCTCTCCCTTTACACGTGGTGATTATGGGGATTACAATTCAAGATGAGATTTTGGGTGAGGACACAGCCAAACCCTATCACCTGGTTTCTGGATTCAGCCAGGCCAGGAGCTCACCCTACCTCCCAAACTTCTCAGTTCCACCCAGTGTCCACATTAATCTCATGCTTAATGAATATTGATTTGTTAATACCTATGTTTATACCTGGGAAATATTTGGGTTCTGAAAGCCTACAAAATACCTCCTCACAAAATGTCAGTTGTTTACATTCTTTAGTAAAGAAGACTCATATGGTGATAAATTATGACCTCTGGAACCAGACAATTGAATTTGGATCCCAGCTCTGCCACTCACAGTTTGCATGACTTTGAGCAAGTTACTCAGAAATCTTTAAGCAGAGGAAGACCAGAGTGAAAAATGTGATTGAAAGATCATTTTCTGTGGATGATGGACTAGTGAAGAGGTCAGAGAAACTTTTTTTTTTTTTTTTGAGACGGAGTCTCTCTGTCACCCACGCTGGAGTGCAGTGGCACATTCTTGGCTCGCTGCAACTGCTGCCTCCTGGGTTCAAGCGATTCTCCTGCCTCAGCCTCCCAAGTAGCTGGGATTACAGGCGCACACCACCACGCCTGGCTAATTTTTGTATTTTTAGTAGAAACAGGGTTTCACCATGTGGGTCAGGCTGGTTTTGAACTCCTGATCTCAGGTAATCCACCTCCCTCAGCCTCCCAAGGTGCTGGGATTACAGGCATGAGCCACTGCACCCAGCCAGAAGCATTATTAATGTTCAGGCAACAGCAAATGAGAGTTTAGACTAAGGGCAGCATTATTTAGGATGAAAACCAGGGAGCAGACTGCAAAAACTGCAAGGCTTAGTGGCAAACAGCATGTTGACTGATAGGGGAGATGAAATGAGGAGCAGACTTTGTCCAAATTCTTCCTAAGCAATCTTAGTGAAGAGACCTTACTTAGTTTGTTCACCCCAGAGGGGTCAACAAAACTAGTTCAAATATCTTTATTTGGAGATGCTAAAACAGAGAGAAATACAGACTGCTAGCCAGGTAACAGGGTGCTTCTCAATTCTAGTTTGTCTGTTATTTTCGACAACACAGTTTTGGGGTTAGATCTGCAGCTTCCTTCTTCTTGAAGGACTTGAGCAGCTTCTCACCTCTGGGGCAGCAGAGGAAGAGCATTCTGGCAGGTGATGCTTTCATCTCTTTTATTTAAAGCTGTGTTAACCCAAGTCTTAGAGTTCCACTGGTGGTATGTTAGGTGGTTTTAGGTGGATTGCAGGTTGGCTGGCTATGCACAGACATTAAGTAACTTGGAATCACATAGAAAGAAAAAGCTATGTGAAGACACCTGTCTTCCCTTTGCTTTCCACCATGATTGTAAGTTTCTTGAGGCCCCCCCCCAGCCATACAGAACTGTGAGTCAATTAAACCTCTTTCCTTTATACATTACCCACTCTTGAGTATCAGTTTTTCATTCTTTTTCTTTTTTTATTTTTGTTTTGAAACGGAGTCTCACTCTGTCACCCAGGCTGGAGTGCAGTGGCGCGATCTCCCCTCACTGCAGTCTCCATCTCCTGGGTTCAAGCGATTCTCCTGCCTCAGCCTCTTGAGCAGCTGGGATTATAGGCACACACCACCATGACTGGATAATTTATGTATTTTTAGTAGAGACAGGGTTCCACCATGTTGGTCAGGCTGGTGTTGAGCTCCTCACCTCAGGTAATCCACCTGCCTTGGCCTCCCAAAGTGCTAGGATGACAGGCATGAGCCACCACGCCCGGCCAGGTATTCTTTATAGCAGTGTGAAAATGGACTAATACACTAGGTTAGTAGGACTCTGTCCCTGGCTCTGTATCTCTCAGCCTTTCAGGCATCTTGATTATTTTGTCGAGGAAAAAAAAAAAAAATCTCATGTGGGAACTGAAACATCTTTTACACCTCTTTCTAGTACTTCCTAATTCCCTTGTTTACTAGGGAGCAGATCTGTTTCAAAACCTTGAGGAGGCCACAGTCTCTAGCTAGAGTTTAATAATATGGTTGTGTCTTTGTTAAATTTATTTTTACACATGCTTTCTATTTATGGCAAATGGAACTTGTTTTCCCAAATATAATAGCTATATGCCTCTTTTGAAAATAACTTATTTTATCCTAAGTAAAATGACTCCGTTTAAAGGAAACTAAAGAAATATGGCACACAGCCATGGCAGAAATTGAGAAAAGTGTCTACAAATGATGTCTGTCTAGGGCCACTGCTTCCAAAACATTATTCCTTGATGGTTAATCCTCTGGCAGTATGACAAACATCATCTTAGGAGGGTTAGCACTGAGAACATCATTCCAATTACACATTGCAGTTAAAAGCCTACAGTGAGTAAAGGTGCCCTCTCTCTGGATAGCATATGCTTCTTGGCACACTTGTCCTGCCCCAGGAAGAATCCCTCAGCACTGCCAGGTGTCTGCCCCTAACCTGTACTGAGAACAACCCCGCTGCATATGCAGCATTCCTAGAAGCCCTCTGGGAGCCTAACGCAATCTCCTCAACAATGCCTAAACAGTCCAGGAGTTTGTTTCACTCATTGTGAATAAACACGCGCAGCCGCGATGCTTGGGGATGCTTAGGCTCTTGCTCCCAGACGCCCATCCTTTGGCTGCCCGTGAGATGGATGCATCAGCTCTTCCCGGACGCCCGCCACGCTTCTGCTGAACGTTCATTCACACGTGCCTCAAGAAAATCTTCGGACACACACATCAAGCCATCTGGCATGGGAGTGTTTAATTTTGAGAGTGATCTTTTGTTTATTGAGAAGCGGACTCTTAAGGGGGAAAAAAAAATCACTTCTGGCTGATGAGAAGAGTTCCAACGCTGCTAAACTTCTCCCCCTAGTGGACTTTTGAATGAGACTTGCAAATCACTCTGAACCAGGAGCACAAAGACCACTGTCATCAGGGCTTGTAGCTTTTGAATTTCACAAAAATGGCATTAAAAAACAAAAAAATCATTAACCATGTGCATTTCCCTGTTGCGCGTGCGTGCGTGTGTGTGTGTGTGTGTGTGTTTATACTATAAAACACCAACCACATGACTTTCAGGAAAAGGCAAAACTATGGAGACAGTAACAACAACAACAAAAATCTGTGATTGCCAGGGGCTGAGAGGGAAGGAGAGATGAATACAGAACTTCTTCAAAAAGATGATTTTTTTACAGAAGTCTTAGATTTACAGTAAAATGAATAGGGAGGTACAGAGATAGCCATATACTGCTGGCATACATATAGCCTCTCTTATTATCAATATCCCACACTAGAATGATATATTGGTTATAACTGATGAATCTACAATGGCACACCATGATCATCTAAAGTCACAGTTTACATTAGGGTTCACTCTTTATGTCCATTCTATGACTTTGGACAAATACATAATGACATGCATCTGTCACTTGTATCATACACAGTAATTTCGCTTCCCTGTAAATCTTTTGTGCTCCACCTGTCCATCCTTCCCTCCCACTTAATTCCTGGTGATCCCTGATCTTTTTACTCTCTCCATAGTTTTGCCTTTTCCAGAATGTCATATAGTTGGAATTTTACAGTATCTAACCTCTTCAGATTGGCTTCTTTCATTTACTAATATGCATTTAAGATTCTTCCATGTCTTTTCATGGCTTGATAGCTCATTTGTTTGCAGTGCTAAACAATATTCCATTGTCTGAATGTATACGGTTTATCCACAAACTATTCATATTTACCCTATTATATCCTATTAAAAGATATCTTGGTTGCTTCCAAGTTTGGGCGATTGTGAGTAAAGCTGCTATAAATATATCCAATGCTATTCCTATCAAACAGATTTTTGTGTAGCCATAGGCTTTCTGAGTGTGGTCTCAGGTCAGTAGCATCAGCATCACCTGGGAGCTTGTTAGAAATGCAGAACCTTAGGTCCACCAGATCTGCTGCATTAGAATCTGCATTTTAACAAGGTCTGTGGGTGATTTATGTTAAAGGTTGAGATGTGCTAATGTAGAATACCTGGTTATGGAAAGTAAAAAGTTCCTCTTCAAAGTTCCCCTTCTTGTTAAAGAAGAATAATAATAATAAATATTAGAAATAATAGTTTCTTTTAAAGACTAACTTTCTTCAAAGCCTTCTTGCGTTTTGCTAATAACTCCTTGTTAAGCCTTATCTTATGTAGCTTCCTTGTTAAGCCTTATCCTATGTAGCTGTTAGACATAAGGGAATAAGTACATTCTATGTCTTTGTACTTTAATCAAGATATTTGTGGTAGACATGCTCACAGGCATGTAGTACATTCTATGTCCTTGTACTTTAATCAATATATTTGTACTAGACATGTTCACAGGCATGTTCTAGCTCACAGCCTATGCCCCTTCATTATTTTGAAATGTTACTACTTTTCTAAGTCCTTTCGCAAGCAACTTCCTCTTTTCCTTTTGTTCTCCATTGCCTCTACTGATTTAGAAAAGTTTTGAGTTAGTGGCCAATCAGGTTTAGCTTAGACTGTGAGGTCCAGCTCCAACCAATAGGGATTGGACACAGCAGTAAGGACCCAATGCGTAAGGGATAAATATTCCTACCTTTCCTTTGTTCATTGTACTTTCGTGGCAAGATTGCTGATGAGCAGTACCCTTTCTGCAGAAAGTAAAGTTGGCTTGCTGAGAAAACTTTTTGTCTGAATGTTAATTTTTCCTTGTGGTACCAGGGAACAAGCATTTTATTTATAACACTGGTCCCTATCCTCAACTTAATTTCAGCCCATTAGAAAACTTGTTGGGGAGAAACGTCTTTTGTGGAGTTATGCAGGAAGAAAAACGGCAATCTGCTTAACGATGACAAACTTCATGCACTGGGCCAGACATGGAGGCTCCTGCCTGTAATCCCAGCACTTTGGGAGGCCGAGGCAGGTGGATCAACTGAAGCCAGGAGTTTGAGACTAGCCTGGCCAACGTAGCAAAACCCCATCTCTTCTAAAAATACAAAAATTAGCCGTACGTGGTGGCACATACCTGTAATCCCAGCTACTTGAGAGGCTGAGGCAGAAGAATTGCTTGAACCTGGAAGGCAGAGGTTGCAGTGAGCCAGGATCGTGCCACTGCACTCCAGCCTGAGCAACAAAGCAAGACTCTGTCAAAAAAAAAAAAAAAAAAAAAAAAAAAAA